>NW_026975252.1:0-105222 GCF_030014295.1 Loxodonta africana | reverse complement strand
CTAACACTGCATACTCGTTCCACTTCCAGAACAGGGCTACCGCGAGGCAGTTCTCCGGGGGAAAACGGCCCTTCGCGAAGGGCAGATCTGCCGAGCTCACTGCGGGAAAGCGAAAGCAAAGGACGCTTTTCTCCCTCTAACCGCTTTCGTCAGAGGAACGGGGGAAGTCACAGTGTTCTTTCTCTCACTGAGATACACACAATCTGACGTTGCCTCTGAGCTCCGTTGCTGGCAAAGAACTGAAACTGACATACATTCCTGTGGGGAAACACAGGGCTTTGCTAGGATTTCTCTAGGCAGTCTGTTTTCCCTGGGCCTCGCTGTAGCAACACTATCTCGCCAGGGCAACACTGCATGGGATTTCCTCTGCCAGGAGAGAGCTGCTGCTTTGTAGATTGTGCTGGGAAACCTTGCTTCGGCGAGTGCCAATTGACCGCATTCAGGCAGAAAGAAAAGAGAATCGCAAGAGGCCTTTTCTTGCCGGCTGCCCTGCCAAGCCCTTCCAGCTAAAACTGTGCCGTTGCTCCTCTGGAAGGATCCCCGCACCGCGACGTAGTTTTTCAGAAGAAGCCTTGCGTTTGCAAGAGCAAAGGAGGAATTCGTTGCAGGAAAGAGGAAGGAAAGAAAGTTTCTCTCCCTCTGCCTGCTTTGCTCAGAGGACTGGACGAAGTTAGGAAGTTCTCCCTTTCACTGAGAAACGTGCAGGCTGCTGTTGCCTGGGCGCTCTGTTCTTTGCAAAAGAGTCTGCAGTTCCAGGCTTTGAACCGTGGAAAGGCGCCGGGCTCTGCTAAGATTTCCCCCGGCGCTTCGTTTGCCCTGGGCCAAAGCGAGCCTTCACAATAGCTGAACGCTAACACTGCATACTCGTTCCACTTCCAGAACAGGGCTACCGCGAGGCAGTTCTCCGGGGGAAAACGGCCCTTCGCGAAGGGCAGATCTGCCGAGCTCACTGCGGGAAAGCGAAAGCAAAGGACGCTTTTCTCCCTCTAACCGCTTTCGTCAGAGGAACGGGGGAAGTCACAGTGTTCTTTCTCTCACTGAGATACACACAATCTGACGTTGCCTCTGAGCTCCGTTGCTGGCAAAGAACTGAAACTGACATACTTTCCTGTGGGGAAACACAGGGCTTTGCTAGGATTTCTCCAGGCAGTCTGTTTTCCCTGGGCCTCCCTGTAGCAACACTATCTCGCCAGGGCAAGACTGCATGGGATTTCCTCTGCCAGGAGAGAGCTGCTGCTTTGTAGATTGTGCTGGGAAACCTTGCTTCGGCAAGTGCCAATTGACCGCATTCAGGCAGAAAGAAAAGAGAATCGCAAGAGGCCTTTTCTCGCCGGCTGCTCTGCCAAGCCCTTCCAGCTAAAACTACGCCGTTGCTCCTCTGGAAGGATCCCTGCACCGCGACGTAGTTTTTCAGAAGAAGCCTTGCGTTTGCAAGAGCAAAGGAGGAATTCGTTGCAGGAAAGAGGAAGGAAAGAAAGTTTCTCTCCCTCTGCCTGCTTTGCTCAGAGGACTGGACGAAGTTAGGAAGTTCTCCCTTTCACTGAGAAACGTGCAGGCTGCTGTTGCCTGGGCGCTCTGTTCTTTGCAAAAGAGTCTGCTGTTCCACGCTTTGAACCGTGGAAAGGCGCCGGGCTCTGCTAAGATTTCCCCCGGCGCTTCGTTTGCCCTGGGCCAAAGCGAGCCTTCACAATAGCTGAACGCTAACACTGCATACTCGTTCCACTTCCAGAACAGGGCTACCGCGAGGCAGTTCTCCGGGGGAAAACGGCCCTTCGCGAAGGGCAGATCTGCCGAGCTCACTGCGGGAAAGCGAAAGCAAAGGACGCTTTTCTCCCTCTAACCGCTTTCGTCAGAGGAACGGGGGAAGTCACAGTGTTCTTTCTCTCACTGAGATACACACAATCTGACGTTGCCTCTGAGCTCCGTTGCTGGCAAAGAACTGAAACTGACATACATTCCTGTGGGGAAACACAGGGCTTTGCTAGGATTTCTCCAGGCAGTCTGTTTTCCCTGGGCCTCCCTGTAGCAACACTATCTCGCCAGGGCAAGACTGCATGGGATTTCCTCTGCCAGGAGAGAGCTGCTGCTTTGTAGATTGTGCTGGGAAACCTTGCTTCGGCAAGTGCCAATTGACCGCATTCAGGCAGAAAGAAAAGAGAATCGCAAGAGGCCTTTTCTCGCCGGCTGCTCTGCCAAGCCCTTCCAGCTAAAACTATGCCGTTGCTCCTCTGGAAGGATCCCTGCACCGCGACGTAGTTTTTCAGAAGAAGCCTTGCGTTTGCAAGAGCAAAGGAGGAATTCGTTGCAGGAAAGAGGAAGGAAAGAAAGTTTCTCTCCCTCTGCCTGCTTTGCTCAGAGGACTGGACGAAGTTAGGAAGTTCTCCCTTTCACTGAGAAACGTGCAGGCTGCTGTTGCCTGGGCGCTCTGTTCTTTGCAAAAGAGTCTGCTGTTCCACGCTTTGAACCGTGGAAAGGCGCCGGGCTCTGCTAAGATTTCCCCCGGCGCTTCGTTTGCCCTGGGCCAAAGCGAGCCTTCACAATAGCTGAACGCTAACACTGCATACTCGTTCCACTTCCAGAACAGGGCTACCGCGAGGCAGTTCTCCGGGGGAAAACGGCCCTTCGCGAAGGGCAGATCTGCCGAGCTCACTGCGGGAAAGCGAAAGCAAAGGACGCTTTTCTCCCTCTAACCGCTTTCGTCAGAGGAACGGGGGAAGTCACAGTGTTCTTTCTCTCACTGAGATACACACAATCTGACGTTGCCTCTGAGCTCCGTTGCTGGCAAAGAACTGAAACTGACATACATTCCTGTGGGGAAACACAGGGCTTTGCTAGGATTTCTCCAGGCAGTCTCTTTTCCCTGGGCCTCCCTGTAGCAACACTATCTCGCCAGGGCAAGACTGCATGGGATTTCCTCTGCCAGGAGAGAGCTGCTGCTTTGTAGATTGTGCTGGGAAACCTTGCTTCGGCAAGTGCCAATTGACCTCATTCAGGCAGAAAGAAAAGAGAATCGCAAGAGGCCTTTTCTCGCCGGCTGCTCTGCCAAGCCCTTCCAGCTAAAACTATGCCGTTGCTCCTCTGGAAGGATCCCTGCACCGCGACGTAGTTTTTCAGAAGAAGCCTTGCGTTTGCAAGAGCAAAGGAGGAATTCGTTGCAGGAAAGAGGAAGGAAAGAAAGTTTCTCTCCCTCTGCCTGCTTTGCTCAGAGGACTGGACGAAGTTAGGAAGTTCTCCCTTTCACTGAGAAACGTGCAGGCTGCTGTTGCCTGGGCGCTCTGTTCTTTGCAAAAGAGTCTGCTGTTCCACGCTTTGAACCGTGGAAAGGCGCCGGGCTCTGCTAAGATTTCCCCCGGCGCTTCGTTTGCCCTGGGCCAAAGCGAGCCTTCACAATAGCTGAACGCTAACACTGCATACTCGTTCCACTTCCAGAACAGGGCTACCGCGAGGCAGTTCTCCGGGGGAAAACGGCCCTTCGCGAAGGGCAGATCTGCCGAGCTCACTGCGGGAAAGCGAAAGCAAAGGACGCTTTTCTCCCTCTAACCGCTTTCGTCAGAGGAACGGGGGAAGTCACAGTGTTCTTTCTCTCACTGAGATACACACAATCTGACGTTTCCTCTGAGCTCCGTTGCTGGCAAAGAACTGAAACTGACATACATTCCTGTGGGGAAACACAGGGCTTTGCTAGGATTTCTCCAGGCAGTCTCTTTTCCCTGGGCCTCCCTGTAGCAACACTATCTCGCCAGGGCAAGACTGCATGGGATTTCCTCTGCCAGGAGAGAGCTGCTGCTTTGTAGATTGTGCTGGGAAACCTTGCTTTGGCAAGTGCCAATTGACCGCATTCAGGCAGAAAGAAAAGAGAATCGCAAGAGGCCTTTTCTCGCCGGCTGCTCTGCCAAGCCCTTCCAGCTAAAACTATGCCGTTGCTCCTCTGGAAGGATCCCTGCACCGCGACGTAGTTTTTCAGAAGAAGCCTTGCGTTTGCAAGAGCAAAGGAGGAATTCGTTGCAGGAAAGAGGAAGGAAAGAAAGTTTCTCTCCCTCTGCCTGCTTTGCTCAGAGGACTGGACGAAGTTAGGAAGTTCTCCCTTTCACTGAGAAACGTGCAGGCTGCTGTTGCCTGGGCGCTCTGTTCTTTGCAAAAGAGTCTGCTGTTCCACGCTTTGAACCGTGGAAAGGCGCCGGGCTCTGCTAAGATTTCCCCCGGCGCTTCGTTTGCCCTGGGCCAAAGCGAGCCTTCACAATAGCTGAACGCTAACACTGCATACTCGTTCCACTTCCAGAACAGGGCTACCGCGAGGCAGTTCTCCGGGGGAAAACGGCCCTTCGCGAAGGGCAGATCTGCCGAGCTCACTGCGGGAAAGCGAAAGCAAAGGACGCTTTTCTCCCTCTAACCGCTTTCGTCAGAGGAACGGGGGAAGTCACAGTGTTCTTTCTCTCACTGAGATACACACAATCTGACGTTGCCTCTGAGCTCCGTTGCTGGCAAAGAACTGAAACTGACATACATTCCTGTGGGGAAACACAGGGCTTTGCTAGGATTTCTCCAGGCAGTCTCTTTTCCCTGGGCCTCCCTGTAGCAACACTATCTCGCCAGGGCAAGACTGCATGGGATTTCCTCTGCCAGGAGAGAGCTGCTGCTTTGTAGATTGTGCTGGGAAACCTTGCTTCGGCGAGTGCCAATTGACCGCATTCAGGCAGAAAGAAAAGAGAATCGCAAGAGGCCTTTTCTTGCCGGCTGCCCTGCCAAGCCCTTCCAGCTAAAACTGTGCCGTTGCTCCTCTGGAAGGATCCCCGCACCGCGACGTAGTTTTTCAGAAGAAGCCTTGCGTTTGCAAGAGCAAAGGAGGAATTCGTTGCAGGAAAGAGGAAGGAAAGAAAGTTTCTCTCCCTCTGCCTGCTTTGCTCAGAGGACTGGACGAAGTTAGGAAGTTCTCCCTTTCACTGAGAAACGTGCAGGCTGCTGTTGCCTGGGCGGTCTGTTCTTTGCAAAAGAGTCTGCAGTTCCAGGCTTTGAACCGTGGAAAGGCGCCGGGCTCTGCTAAGATTTCCCCCGGCGCTTCGTTTGCCCTGGGCCAAAGCGAGCCTTCACAATAGCTGAACGCTAACACTGCATACTCGTTCCACTTCCAGAACAGGGCTACCGCGAGGCAGTTCTCCGGGGGAAAACGGCCCTTCGCGAAGGGCAGATCTGCCGAGCTCACTGCGGGAAAGCGAAAGCAAAGGACGCTTTTCTCCCTCTAACCGCTTTCGTCAGAGGAACGGGGGAAGTCACAGTGTTCTTTCTCTCACTGAGATACACACAATCTGACGTTGCCTCTGAGCTCCGTTGCTGGCAAAGAACTGAAACTGACATACATTCCTGTGGGGAAACACAGGGCTTTGCTAGGATTTCTCCAGGCAGTCTCTTTTCCCTGGGCCTCCCTGTAGCAACACTATCTCGCCAGGGCAACACTGCATGGGATTTCCTCTGCCAGGAGAGAGCTGCTGCTTTGTAGATTGTGCTGGGAAACCTTGCTTCGGCGAGTGCCAATTGACCGCATTCAGGCAGAAAGAAAAGAGAATCGCAAGAGGCCTTTTCTTGCCGGCTGCTCTGCGAACCCCTTCCAGCTAAAACTGTGCCGTTGCTCCTCTGGAAGGATCCCTGCACCGCGACGTAGTTTTTCAGAAGAAGCCTTGCGTTTGCAAGAGCAAAGGAGGAATTCGTTGCAGGAAAGAGGAAGGAAAGAAAGTTTCTCTCCCTCTGCCTGCTTTGCTCAGAGGACTGGACGAAGTTAGGAAGTTCTCCCTTTCACTGAGAAACGTGCAGGCTGCTGTTGCCTGGGCGCTCTGTTCTTTGCAAAAGAGTCTGCAGTTCCAGGCTTTGAACCGTGGAAAGGCGCCGGGCTCTGCTAAGATTTCCCCCGGCGCTTCGTTTGCCCTGGGCCAAAGCGAGCCTTCACAATAGCTGAACGCTAACACTGCATACTCGTTCCACTTCCAGAACAGGGCTACCGCGAGGCAGTTCTCCGGGGGAAAACGGCCCTTCGCGAAGGGCAGATCTGCCGAGCTCACTGCGGGAAAGCGAAAGCAAAGGACGCTTTTCTCCCTCTAACCGCTTTCGTCAGAGGAACGGGGGAAGTCACAGTGTTCTTTCTCTCACTGAGATACACACAATCTGTCGTTGCCTCTGAGCTCCGTTGCTGGCAAAGAACTGAAACTGACATACATTCCTGTGGGGAAACACAGGGCTTTGCTAGGATTTCTCCAGGCAGTCTCTTTTCCCTGGGCCTCGCTGTAGCAACACTATCTCGCCAGGGCAACACTGCATGGGATTTCCTCTGCCAGGAGAGAGCTGCTGCTTTGTAGTTTGTGCTGGGAAACCTTGCTTCGGCGAGTGCCAATTGACCGCATTCAGGCAGAAAGAAAAGAGAATCGCAAGAGGCCTTTTCTCGCCGGCTGCTCTGCCAAGCCCTTCCAGCTAAAACTATGCCGTTGCTCCTCTGGAAGGATCCCTGCACCGCGACGTAGTTTTTCAGAAGAAGCCTTGCGTTTGCAAGAGCAAAGGAGGAATTCGTTGCAGGAAAGAGGAAGGAAAGAAAGTTTCTCTCCCTCTGCCTGCTTTGCTCAGAGGACTGGACGAAGTTAGGAAGTTCTCCCTTTCACTGAGAAACGTGCAGGCTGCTGTTGCCTGGGCGCTCTGTTCTTTGCAAAAGAGTCTGCTGTTCCACGCTTTGAACCGTGGAAAGGCGCCGGGCTCTGCTAAGATTTCCCCCGGCGCTTCGTTTGCCCTGGGCCAAAGCGAGCCTTCACAATAGCTGAACGCTAACACTGCATACTCGTTCCACTTCCAGAACAGGGCTACCGCGAGGCAGTTCTCCGGGGGAAAACGGCCCTTCGCGAAGGGCAGATCTGCCGAGCTCACTGCGGGAAAGCGAAAGCAAAGGACGCTTTTCTCCCTCTAACCGCTTTCGTCAGAGGAACGGGGGAAGTCACAGTGTTCTTTCTCTCACTGAGATACACAAAATCTGACGTTGCCTCTGAGCTCCGTTGCTGGCAAAAAACTGAAACTGACATACATTCCTGTGGGGAAACACAGGGCTTTGCTAGGATTTCTCTAGGCAGTCTGTTTTCCCTGGGCCTCGCCGTAGCAACACTATCTCGCCAGGGCAACACTGCATGGGATTTCCTCTGCCAGGAGAGAGCTGCTGCTTTGTAGATTGTGCTGGGAAACCTTGCTTTGGCAAGTGCCAATTGACCGCATTCAGGCAGAAAGAAAAGAGAATCGCAAGAGGCCTTTTCTCGCCGGCTGCTCTGCCAAGCCCTTCCAGCTACAACTGTGCCGTTTCTCCTCTGGAAGGATCCCTGCACCGCGACGTAGTTTTTCAGAAGAAGCCTTGCGTTTGCAAGAGCAAAGGAGGAATTCGTTGCAGGAAAGAGGAAGGAAAGAAAGTTTCTCTCCCTCTGCCTGCTTTGCTCAGAGGACTGGACGAAGTTAGGAAGTTCTCCCTTTCACTGAGAAACGTGCAGGCTGCTGTTGCCTGGGCGCTCTGTTCTTTGCAAAAGAGTCTGCAGTTCCAGGCTTTGAACCGTGGAAAGGCGCCGGGCTCTGCTAAGATTTCCCCCGGCGCTTCGTTTGCCCTGGGCCAAAGCGAGCCTTCACAATAGCTGAACGCTAACACTGCATACTCGTTCCACTTCCAGAACAGGGCTACCGCGAGGCAGTTCTCCGGGGGAAAACGGCCCTTCGCGAAGGGCAGATCTGCCGAGCTCACTGCGGGAAAGCGAAAGCAAAGGACGCTTTTCTCCCTCTAACCGCTTTCGTCAGAGGAACGGGGGAAGTCACAGTGTTCTTTCTCTCACTGAGATACACACAATCTGTCGTTGCCTCTGAGCTCCGTTGCTGGCAAAGAACTGAAACTGACATACATTCCTGTGGGGAAACACAGGGCTTTGCTAGGATTTCTCCAGGCAGTCTCTTTTCCCTGGGCCTCGCTGTAGCAACACTATCTCGCCAGGGCAACACTGCATGGGATTTCCTCTGCCAGGAGAGAGCTGCTGCTTTGTAGTTTGTGCTGGGAAACCTTGCTTCGGCGAGTGCCAATTGACCGCATTCAGGCAGAAAGAAAAGAGAATCGCAAGAGGCCTTTTCTCGCCGGCTGCTCTGCCAAGCCCTTCCAGCTAAAACTATGCCGTTGCTCCTCTGGAAGGATCCCTGCACCGCGACGTAGTTTTTCAGAAGAAGCCTTGCGTTTGCAAGAGCAAAGGAGGAATTCGTTGCAGGAAAGAGGAAGGAAAGAAAGTTTCTCTCCCTCTGCCTGCTTTGCTCAGAGGACTGGACGAAGTTAGGAAGTTCTCCCTTTCACTGAGAAACGTGCAGGCTGCTGTTGCCTGGGCGCTCTGTTCTTTGCAAAAGAGTCTGCTGTTCCACGCTTTGAACCGTGGAAAGGCGCCGGGCTCTGCTAAGATTTCCCCCGGCGCTTCGTTTGCCCTGGGCCAAAGCGAGCCTTCACAATAGCTGAACGCTAACACTGCATACTCGTTCCACTTCCAGAACAGGGCTACCGCGAGGCAGTTCTCCGGGGGAAAACGGCCCTTCGCGAAGGGCAGATCTGCCGAGCTCACTGCGGGAAAGCGAAAGCAAAGGACGCTGTTCTCCCTCTAACCGCTTTCGTCAGAGGAACGGGGGAAGTGACAGTGTTCTTTCTCTCACTGAGATACACACAATCTGACGTTGCCTCTGAGCTCCGTTGCTGGCAAAAAACTGAAACTGACATACATTCCTGTGGGGAAACACAGGGCTTTGCTAGGATTTCTCTAGGCAGTCTGTTTTCCCTGGGCCTCGCCGTAGCAACACTATCTCGCCAGGGCAACACTGCATGGGATTTCCTCTGCCAGGAGAGAGCTGCTGCTTTGTAGATTGTGCTGGGAAACCTTGCTTTGGCAAGTGCCAATTGACCGCATTCAGGCAGAAAGAAAAGAGAATCGCAAGAGGCCTTTTCTCGCCGGCTGCTCTGCCAAGCCCTTCCAGCTACAACTGTGCCGTTTCTCCTCTGGAAGGATCCCTGCACCGCGACGTAGTTTTTCAGAAGAAGCCTTGCGTTTGCAAGAGCAAAGGAGGAATTCGTTGCAGGAAAGAGGAAGGAAAGAAAGTTTCTCTCCCTCTGCCTGCTTTGCTCAGAGTACTGGATGAAGTTAGGAAGTTCTCCATTTCACTGAGAAACGTGCAGGCTGCTGTTGCCTGGGCGGTCTGTTCTTTGCAAAAGAGTCTGCAGTTCCAGGCTTTGAACCGTGGAAAGGCGCCGGGCTCTGCTAAGATTTCCCCCGGCGCTTCGTTTGCCCTGGGCCAAAGCGAGCCTTCACAATAGCTGAACGCTAACACTGCATACTCGTTCCACTTCCAGAACAGGGCTACCGCGAGGCAGTTCTCCGGGGGAAAACGGCCCTTCGCGAAGGGCAGATCTGCCGAGCTCACTGCGGGAAAGCGAAAGCAAAGGACGCTTTTCTCCCTCTAACCGCTTTCGTCAGAGGAACGGGGGAAGTCACAGTGTTCTTTCTCTCACTGAGATACACACAATCTGACGTTGCCTCTGAGCTCCGTTGCTGGCAAAGAACTGAAACTGACATACATTCCTGTGGGGAAACACAGGGCTTTGCTAGGATTTCTCCAGGCAGTCTCTTTTCCCTGGGCCTCCCTGTAGCAACACTATCTCGCCAGGGCAAGACTGCATGGGATTTCCTCTGCCAGGAGAGAGCTGCTGCTTTGTAGTTTGTGCTGGGAAACCTTGCTTCGGCAAGTGCCAATTGACCTCATTCAGGCAGAAAGAAAAGAGAATCGCAAGAGGCCTTTTCTCGCCGGCTGCTCTGCCAAGCCCTTCCAGCTAAAACTATGCCGTTGCTCCTCTGGAAGGATCCCTGCACCGCGACGTAGTTTTTCAGAAGAAGCCTTGCGTTTGCAAGAGCAAAGGAGGAATTCGTTGCAGGAAAGAGGAAGGAAAGAAAGTTTCTCTCCCTCTGCCTGCTTTGCTCAGAGGACTGGACGAAGTTAGGAAGTTCTCCCTTTCACTGAGAAACGTGCAGGCTGCTGTTGCCTGGGCGCTCTGTTCTTTGCAAAAGAGTCTGCTGTTCCACGCTTTGAACCGTGGAAAGGCGCCGGGCTCTGCTAAGATTTCCCCCGGCGCTTCGTTTGCCCTGGGCCAAAGCGAGCCTTCACAATAGCTGAACGCTAACACTGCATACTCGTTCCACTTCCAGAACAGGGCTACCGCGAGGCAGTTCTCCGGGGGAAAACGGCCCTTCGCGAAGGGCAGATCTGCCGAGCTCACTGCGGGAAAGCGAAAGCAAAGGACGCTTTTCTCCCTCTAACCGCTTTCGTCAGAGGAACGGGGGAAGTCACAGTGTTCTTTCTCTCACTGAGATACACACAATCTGACGTTGCCTCTGAGCTCCGTTGCTGGCAAAGAACTGAAACTGACATACATTCCTGTGGGGAAACACAGGGCTTTGCTAGGATTTCTCCAGGCAGTCTGTTTTCCCTGGGCCTCCCTGTAGCAACACTATCTCGCCAGGGCAAGACTGCATGGGATTTCCTCTGCCAGGAGAGAGCTGCTGCTTTGTAGATTGTGCTGGGAAACCTTGCTTCGGCAAGTGCCAATTGACCGCATTCAGGCAGAAAGAAAAGAGAATCGCAAGAGGCCTTTTCTCGCCGGCTGCTCTGCCAAGCCCTTCCAGCTAAAACTATGCCGTTGCTCCTCTGGAAGGATCCCTGCACCGCGACGTAGTTTTTCAGAAGAAGCCTTGCGTTTGCAAGAGCAAAGGAGGAATTCGTTGCAGGAAAGAGGAAGGAAAGAAAGTTTCTCTCCCTCTGCCTGCTTTGCTCAGAGGACTGGACGAAGTTAGGAAGTTCTCCCTTTCACTGAGAAACGTGCAGGCTGCTGTTGCCTGGGCGCTCTGTTCTTTGCAAAAGAGTCTGCTGTTCCACGCTTTGAACCGTGGAAAGGCGCCGGGCTCTGCTAAGATTTCCCCCGGCGCTTCGTTTGCCCTGGGCCAAAGCGAGCCTTCACAATAGCTGAACGCTAACACTGCATACTCGTTCCACTTCCAGAACAGGGCTACCGCGAGGCAGTTCTCCGGGGGAAAACGGCCCTTCGCGAAGGGCAGATCTGCCGAGCTCACTGCGGGAAAGCGAAAGCAAAGGACGCTTTTCTCCCTCTAACCGCTTTCGTCAGAGGAACGGGGGAAGTCACAGTGTTCTTTCTCTCACTGAGATACACACAATCTGACGTTGCCTCTGAGCTCCGTTGCTGGCAAAGAACTGAAACTGACATACATTCCTGTGGGGAAACACAGGGCTTTGCTAGGATTTCTCCAGGCAGTCTCTTTTCCCTGGGCCTCCCTGTAGCAACACTATCTCGCCAGGGCAAGACTGCATGGGATTTCCTCTGCCAGGAGAGAGCTGCTGCTTTGTAGATTGTGCTGGGAAACCTTGCTTCGGCAAGTGCCAATTGACCTCATTCAGGCAGAAAGAAAAGAGAATCGCAAGAGGCCTTTTCTCGCCGGCTGCTCTGCCAAGCCCTTCCAGCTAAAACTATGCCGTTGCTCCTCTGGAAGGATCCCTGCACCGCGACGTAGTTTTTCAGAAGAAGCCTTGCGTTTGCAAGAGCAAAGGAGGAATTCGTTGCAGGAAAGAGGAAGGAAAGAAAGTTTCTCTCCCTCTGCCTGCTTTGCTCAGAGGACTGGACGAAGTTAGGAAGTTCTCCCTTTCACTGAGAAACGTGCAGGCTGCTGTTGCCTGGGCGCTCTGTTCTTTGCAAAAGAGTCTGCTGTTCCACGCTTTGAACCGTGGAAAGGCGCCGGGCTCTGCTAAGATTTCCCCCGGCGCTTCGTTTGCCCTGGGCCAAAGCGAGCCTTCACAATAGCTGAACGCTAACACTGCATACTCGTTCCACTTCCAGAACAGGGCTACCGCGAGGCAGTTCTCCGGGGGAAAACGGCCCTTCGCGAAGGGCAGATCTGCCGAGCTCACTGCGGGAAAGCGAAAGCAAAGGACGCTTTTCTCCCTCTAACCGCTTTCGTCAGAGGAACGGGGGAAGTCACAGTGTTCTTTCTCTCACTGAGATACACACAATCTGACGTTGCCTCTGAGCTCCGTTGCTGGCAAAGAACTGAAACTGACATACATTCCTGTGGGGAAACACAGGGCTTTGCTAGGATTTCTCCAGGCAGTCTCTTTTCCCTGGGCCTCGCTGTAGCAACACTATCTCGCCAGGGCAACACTGCATGGGATTTCCTCTGCCAGGAGAGAGCTGCTGCTTTGTAGATTGTGCTGGGAAACCTTGCTTCGGCGAGTGCCAATTGACCGCATTCAGGCAGAAAGAAAAGAGAATCGCAAGAGGCCTTTTCTTGCCGGCTGCCCTGCCAAGCCCTTCCAGCTAAAACTGTGCCGTTGCTCCTCTGGAAGGATCCCCGCACCGCGACGTAGTTTTTCAGAAGAAGCCTTGCGTTTGCAAGAGCAAAGGAGGAATTCGTTGCAGGAAAGAGGAAGGAAAGAAAGTTTCTCTCCCTCTGCCTGCTTTGCTCAGAGGACTGGACGAAGTTAGGAAGTTCTCCCTTTCACTGAGAAACGTGCAGGCTGCTGTTGCCTGGGCGGTCTGTTCTTTGCAAAAGAGTCTGCAGTTCCAGGCTTTGAACCGTGGAAAGGCGCCGGGCTCTGCTAAGATTTCCCCCGGCGCTTCGTTTGCCCTGGGCCAAAGCGAGCCTTCACAATAGCTGAACGCTAACACTGCATACTCGTTCCACTTCCAGAACAGGGCTACCGCGAGGCAGTTCTCCGGGGGAAAACGGCCCTTCGCGAAGGGCAGATCTGCTTAGCTCACTGCGGGAAAGCGAAAGCAAAGGACGCTTTTCTCCCTCTAACCGCTTTCGTCAGAGGAACGGGGGAAGTCACAGTGTTCTTTCTCTCACTGAGATACACACAATCTGTCGTTGCCTCTGAGCTCCGTTGCTGGCAAAGAACTGAAACTGACATACATTCCTGTGGGGAAACACAGGGCTTTGCTAGGATTTCTCCAGGCAGTCTCTTTTCCCTGGGCCTCACTGTAGCAACACTATCTCGCCAGGGCAAGACTGCATGGGATTTCCTCTGCCAGGAGAGAGCTGCTGCTTTGTAGATTGTGCTGGGAAACCTTGCTTCGGCAAGTGCCAATTGACCGCATTCAGGCAGAAAGAAAAGAGAATCGCAAGAGGCCTTTTCTCGCCGGCTGCTCTGCCAAGCCCTTCCAGCTAAAACTATGCCGTTGCTCCTCTGGAAGGATCCCTGCACCGCGACGTAGTTTTTCAGAAGAAGCCTTGCGTTTGCAAGAGCAAAGGAGGAATTCGTTGCAGGAAAGAGGAAGGAAAGAAAGTTTCTCTCCCTCTGCCTGCTTTGCTCAGAGGACTGGACGAAGTTAGGAAGTTCTCCCTTTCACTGAGAAACGTGCAGGCTGCTGTTGCCTGGGCGCTCTGTTCTTTGCAAAAGAGTCTGCAGTTCCACGCTTTGAACTGTGGAAAGGCGCCGGGCTCTGCTAAGATTTCCCCCGGCGCTTCGTTTGCCCTGGGCCAAAGCGAGCCTTCACAATAGCTGAACGCTAACACTGCATACTCGTTCCACTTCCAGAACAGGGCTACCGCGAGGCAGTTCTCCGGGGGAAAACGGCCCTTCGCGAAGGGCAGATCTGCCGAGCTCACTGCGGGAAAGCGAAAGCAAAGGACGCTTTTCTCCCTCTAACCGCTTTCGTCAGAGGAACGGGGGAAGTCACAGTGTTCTTTCTCTCCCTGAGATACACACAATCTGTCGTTGCCTCTGAGCTCCGTTGCTGGCAAAGAACTGAAACTGACATACATTCCTGTGGGGAAACACAGGGCTTTGCTAGGATTTCTCCAGGCAGTCTCTTTTCCCTGGGCCTCCCTGTAGCAACACTATCTCGCCAGGGCAAGACTGCATGGGATTTCCTCTGCCAGGAGAGAGCTGCTGCTTTGTAGTTTGTGCTGGGAAACCTTGCTTCGGCAAGTGCCAATTGACCTCATTCAGGCAGAAAGAAAAGAGAATCGCAAGAGGCCTTTTCTCGCCGGCTGCTCTGCCAAGCCCTTCCAGCTAAAACTATGCCGTTGCTCCTCTGGAAGGATCCCTGCACCGCGACGTAGTTTTTCAGAAGAAGCCTTGCGTTTGCAAGAGCAAAGGAGGAATTCGTTGCAGGAAAGAGGAAGGAAAGAAAGTTTCTCTCCCTCTGCCTGCTTTGCTCAGAGGACTGGACGAAGTTAGGAAGTTCTCCCTTTCACTGAGAAACGTGCAGGCTGCTGTTGCCTGGGCGCTCTGTTCTTTGCAAAAGAGTCTGCTGTTCCACGCTTTGAACCGTGGAAAGGCGCCGGGCTCTGCTAAGATTTCCCCCGGCGCTTCGTTTGCCCTGGGCCAAAGCGAGCCTTCACAATAGCTGAACGCTAACACTGCATACTCGTTCCACTTCCAGAACAGGGCTACCGCGAGGCAGTTCTCCGGGGGAAAACGGCCCTTCGCGAAGGGCAGATCTGCCGAGCTCACTGCGGGAAAGCGAAAGCAAAGGACGCTTTTCTCCCTCTAACCGCTTTCGTCAGAGGAACGGGGGAAGTCACAGTGTTCTTTCTCTCACTGAGATACACACAATCTGACGTTGCCTCTGAGCTCCGTTGCTGGCAAAGAACTGAAACTGACATACATTCCTGTGGGGAAACACAGGGCTTTGCTAGGATTTCTCCAGGCAGTCTGTTTTCCCTGGGCCTCCCTGTAGCAACACTATCTCGCCAGGGCAAGACTGCATGGGATTTCCTCTGCCAGGAGAGAGCTGCTGCTTTGTAGATTGTGCTGGGAAACCTTGCTTCGGCAAGTGCCAATTGACCGCATTCAGGCAGAAAGAAAAGAGAATCGCAAGAGGCCTTTTCTCGCCGGCTGCTCTGCCAAGCCCTTCCAGCTAAAACTATGCCGTTGCTCCTCTGGAAGGATCCCTGCACCGCGACGTAGTTTTTCAGAAGAAGCCTTGCGTTTGCAAGAGCAAAGGAGGAATTCGTTGCAGGAAAGAGGAAGGAAAGAAAGTTTCTCTCCCTCTGCCTGCTTTGCTCAGAGGACTGGACGAAGTTAGGAAGTTCTCCCTTTCACTGAGAAACGTGCAGGCTGCTGTTGCCTGGGCGCTCTGTTCTTTGCAAAAGAGTCTGCTGTTCCACGCTTTGAACCGTGGAAAGGCGCCGGGCTCTGCTAAGATTTCCCCCGGCGCTTCGTTTGCCCTGGGCCAAAGCGAGCCTTCACAATAGCTGAACGCTAACACTGCATACTCGTTCCACTTCCAGAACAGGGCTACCGCGAGGCAGTTCTCCGGGGGAAAACGGCCCTTCGCGAAGGGCAGATCTGCCGAGCTCACTGCGGGAAAGCGAAAGCAAAGGACGCTTTTCTCCCTCTAACCGCTTTCGTCAGAGGAACGGGGGAAGTCACAGTGTTCTTTCTCTCACTGAGATACACACAATCTGACGTTGCCTCTGAGCTCCGTTGCTGGCAAAGAACTGAAACTGACATACATTCCTGTGGGGAAACACAGGGCTTTGCTAGGATTTCTCCAGGCAGTCTCTTTTCCCTGGGCCTCCCTGTAGCAACACTATCTCGCCAGGGCAAGACTGCATGGGATTTCCTCTGCCAGGAGAGAGCTGCTGCTTTGTAGATTGTGCTGGGAAACCTTGCTTCGGCAAGTGCCAATTGACCTCATTCAGGCAGAAAGAAAAGAGAATCGCAAGAGGCCTTTTCTCGCCGGCTGCTCTGCCAAGCCCTTCCAGCTAAAACTATGCCGTTGCTCCTCTGGAAGGATCCCTGCACCGCGACGTAGTTTTTCAGAAGAAGCCTTGCGTTTGCAAGAGCAAAGGAGGAATTCGTTGCAGGAAAGAGGAAGGAAAGAAAGTTTCTCTCCCTCTGCCTGCTTTGCTCAGAGGACTGGACGAAGTTAGGAAGTTCTCCCTTTCACTGAGAAACGTGCAGGCTGCTGTTGCCTGGGCGCTCTGTTCTTTGCAAAAGAGTCTGCTGTTCCACGCTTTGAACCGTGGAAAGGCGCCGGGCTCTGCTAAGATTTCCCCCGGCGCTTCGTTTGCCCTGGGCCAAAGCGAGCCTTCACAATAGCTGAACGCTAACACTGCATACTCGTTCCACTTCCAGAACAGGGCTACCGCGAGGCAGTTCTCCGGGGGAAAACGGCCCTTCGCGAAGGGCAGATCTGCCGAGCTCACTGCGGGAAAGCGAAAGCAAAGGACGCTTTTCTCCCTCTAACCGCTTTCGTCAGAGGAACGGGGGAAGTCACAGTGTTCTTTCTCTCACTGAGATACACACAATCTGACGTTGCCTCTGAGCTCCGTTGCTGGCAAAGAACTGAAACTGACATACATTCCTGTGGGGAAACACAGGGCTTTGCTAGGATTTCTCCAGGCAGTCTCTTTTCCCTGGGCCTCGCTGTAGCAACACTATCTCGCCAGGGCAACACTGCATGGGATTTCCTCTGCCAGGAGAGAGCTGCTGCTTTGTAGATTGTGCTGGGAAACCTTGCTTCGGCGAGTGCCAATTGACCGCATTCAGGCAGAAAGAAAAGAGAATCGCAAGAGGCCTTTTCTTGCCGGCTGCCCTGCCAAGCCCTTCCAGCTAAAACTGTGCCGTTGCTCCTCTGGAAGGATCCCCGCACCGCGACGTAGTTTTTCAGAAGAAGCCTTGCGTTTGCAAGAGCAAAGGAGGAATTCGTTGCAGGAAAGAGGAAGGAAAGAAAGTTTCTCTCCCTCTGCCTGCTTTGCTCAGAGGACTGGACGAAGTTAGGAAGTTCTCCCTTTCACTGAGAAACGTGCAGGCTGCTGTTGCCTGGGCGGTCTGTTCTTTGCAAAAGAGTCTGCAGTTCCAGGCTTTGAACCGTGGAAAGGCGCCGGGCTCTGCTAAGATTTCCCCCGGCGCTTCGTTTGCCCTGGGCCAAAGCGAGCCTTCACAATAGCTGAACGCTAACACTGCATACTCGTTCCACTTCCAGAACAGGGCTACCGCGAGGCAGTTCTCCGGGGGAAAACGGCCCTTCGCGAAGGGCAGATCTGCTTAGCTCACTGCGGGAAAGCGAAAGCAAAGGACGCTTTTCTCCCTCTAACCGCTTTCGTCAGAGGAACGGGGGAAGTCACAGTGTTCTTTCTCTCACTGAGATACACACAATCTGTCGTTGCCTCTGAGCTCCGTTGCTGGCAAAGAACTGAAACTGACATACATTCCTGTGGGGAAACACAGGGCTTTGCTAGGATTTCTCCAGGCAGTCTCTTTTCCCTGGGCCTCACTGTAGCAACACTATCTCGCCAGGGCAAGACTGCATGGGATTTCCTCTGCCAGGAGAGAGCTGCTGCTTTGTAGATTGTGCTGGGAAACCTTGCTTCGGCAAGTGCCAATTGACCGCATTCAGGCAGAAAGAAAAGAGAATCGCAAGAGGCCTTTTCTCGCCGGCTGCTCTGCCAAGCCCTTCCAGCTAAAACTATGCCGTTGCTCCTCTGGAAGGATCCCTGCACCGCGACGTAGTTTTTCAGAAGAAGCCTTGCGTTTGCAAGAGCAAAGGAGGAATTCGTTGCAGGAAAGAGGAAGGAAAGAAAGTTTCTCTCCCTCTGCCTGCTTTGCTCAGAGGACTGGACGAAGTTAGGAAGTTCTCCCTTTCACTGAGAAACGTGCAGGCTGCTGTTGCCTGGGCGCTCTGTTCTTTGCAAAAGAGTCTGCAGTTCCACGCTTTGAACTGTGGAAAGGCGCCGGGCTCTGCTAAGATTTCCCCCGGCGCTTCGTTTGCCCTGGGCCAAAGCGAGCCTTCACAATAGCTGAACGCTAACACTGCATACTCGTTCCACTTCCAGAACAGGGCTACCGCGAGGCAGTTCTCCGGGGGAAAACGGCCCTTCGCGAAGGGCAGATCTGCCGAGCTCACTGCGGGAAAGCGAAAGCAAAGGACGCTTTTCTCCCTCTAACCGCTTTCGTCAGAGGAACGGGGGAAGTCACAGTGTTCTTTCTCTCCCTGAGATACACACAATCTGTCGTTGCCTCTGAGCTCCGTTGCTGGCAAAGAACTGAAACTGACATACATTCCTGTGGGGAAACACAGGGCTTTGCTAGGATTTCTCCAGGCAGTCTCTTTTCCCTGGGCCTCCCTGTAGCAACACTATCTCGCCAGGGCAACACTGCATGGGATTTCCTCTGCCAGGAGAGAGCTGCTGCTTTGTAGATTGTGCTGGGAAACCTTGCTTCGGCAAGTGCCAATTGACCGCATTCAGGCAGAAAGAAAAGAGAATCGCAAGAGGCCTTTTCTTGCCGGCTGCTCTGCGAAGCCCTTCCAGCTAAAACTGTGCCGTTGCTCCTCTGGAAGGATCCCTGCACCGCGACGTAGTTTTTCAGAAGAAGCCTTGCGTTTGCAAGAGCAAAGGAGGAATTCGTTGCAGGAAAGAGGAAGGAAAGAAAGTTTCTCTCCCTCTGCCTGCTTTGCTCAGAGGACTGGACGAAGTTAGGAAGTTCTCCCTTTCACTGAGAAACGTGCAGGCTGCTGTTGCCTGGGCGCTCTGTTCTTTGCAAAAGAGTCTGCTGTTCCACGCTTTGAACCGTGGAAAGGCGCCGGGCTCTGCTAAGATTTCCCCCGGCGCTTCGTTTGCCCTGGGCCAAAGCGAGCCTTCACAATAGCTGAACGCTAACACTGCATACTCGTTCCACTTCCAGAACAGGGCTACCGCGAGGCAGTTCTCCGGGGGAAAACGGCCCTTCGCGAAGGGCAGATCTGCCGAGCTCACTGCGGGAAAGCGAAAGCAAAGGACGCTTTTCTCCCTCTAACCGCTTTCGTCAGAGGAACGGGGGAAGTCACAGTGTTCTTTCTCTCACTGAGATACACACAATCTGACGTTGCCTCTGAGCTCCGTTGCTGGCAAAGAACTGAAACTGACATACATTCCTGTGGGGAAACACAGGGCTTTGCTAGGATTTCTCCAGGCAGTCTCTTTTCCCTGGGCCTCCCTGTAGCAACACTATCTCGCCAGGGCAACACTGCATGGGATTTCCTCTGCCAGGAGAGAGCTGCTGCTTTGTAGATTGTGCTGGGAAACCTTGCTTCGGCGAGTGCCAATTCACCGCATTCAGGCAGAAAGAAAAGAGAATCGCAAGAGGCCTTTTCTTGCCGGCTGCTCTGCCAAGCCCTTCCAGCTAAAACTGTGCCGTTGCTCCTCTGGAAGGATCCCTGCACCGCGACGTAGTTTTTCAGAAGAAGCCTTGCGTTTGCAAGAGCAAAGGAGGAATTCGTTGCAGGAAAGAGGAAGGAAAGAAAGTTTCTCTCCCTCTGCCTGCTTTGCTCAGAGGACTGGACGAAGTTAGGAAGTTCTCCCTTTCACTGAGAAACGTGCAGGCTGCTGTTGCCTGGGCGCTCTGTTCTTTGCAAAAGAGTCTGCAGTTCCAGGCTTTGAACCGTGGAAAGGCGCCGGGCTCTGCTAAGATTTCCCCCGGCGCTTCGTTTGCCCTGGGCCAAAGCGAGCCTTCACAATAGCTGAACGCTAACACTGCATACTCGTTCCACTTCCAGAACAGGGCTACCGCGAGGCAGTTCTCCGGGGGAAAACGGCCCTTCGCGAAGGGCAGATCTGCCGAGCTCACTGCGGGAAAGCGAAAGCAAAGGACGCTTTTCTCCCTCTAACCGCTTTCGTCAGAGGAACGGGGGAAGTCACAGTGTTCTTTCTCTCACTGAGATACACACAATCTGTCGTTGCCTCTGAGCTCCGTTGCTGGCAAAGAACTGAAACTGACATACATTCCTGTGGGGAAACACAGGGCTTTGCTAGGATTTCTCCAGGCAGTCTCTTTTCCCTGGGCCTCGCTGTAGCAACACTATCTCGCCAGGGCAACACTGCATGGGATTTCCTCTGCCAGGAGAGAGCTGCTGCTTTGTAGTTTGTGCTGGGAAACCTTGCTTCGGCGAGTGCCAATTGACCGCATTCAGGCAGAAAGAAAAGAGAATCGCAAGAGGCCTTTTCTCGCCGGCTGCTCTGCCAAGCCCTTCCAGCTAAAACTATGCCGTTGCTCCTCTGGAAGGATCCCTGCACCGCGACGTAGTTTTTCAGAAGAAGCCTTGCGTTTGCAAGAGCAAAGGAGGAATTCGTTGCAGGAAAGAGGAAGGAAAGAAAGTTTCTCTCCCTCTGCCTGCTTTGCTCAGAGGACTGGACGAAGTTAGGAAGTTCTCCCTTTCACTGAGAAACGTGCAGGCTGCTGTTGCCTGGGCGCTCTGTTCTTTGCAAAAGAGTCTGCTGTTCCAGGCTTTGAACCGTGGAAAGGCGCCGGGCTCTGCTAAGATTTCCCCCGGCGCTTCGTTTGCCCTGGGCCAAAGCGAGCCTTCACAATAGCTGAACGCTAACACTGCATACTCGTTCCACTTCCAGAACAGGGCTACCGCGAGGCAGTTCTCCGGGGGAAAACGGCCCTTCGCGAAGGGCAGATCTGCCGAGCTCACTGCGGGAAAGCGAAAGGAAAGGACGCTTTTCTCCCTCTAACCGCTTTCGTCAGAGGAACGGGGGAAGTGACAGTGTTCTTTCTCTCACTGAGATACACACAATCTGACGTTGCCTCTGAGCTCCGTTGCTGGCAAAAAACTGAAACTGACATACATTCCTGTGGGGAAACACAGGGCTTTGCTAGGATTTCTCTAGGCAGTCTGTTTTCCCTGGGCCTCGCCGTAGCAACACTATCTCGCCAGGGCAACACTGCATGGGATTTCCTCTGCCAGGAGAGAGCTGCTGCTTTGTAGATTGTGCTGGGAAACCTTGCTTTGGCAAGTGCCAATTGACCGCATTCAGGCAGAAAGAAAAGAGAATCGCAAGAGGCCTTTTCTCGCCGGCTGCTCTGCCAAGCCCTTCCAGCTACAACTGTGCCGTTTCTCCTCTGGAAGGATCCCTGCACCGCGACGTAGTTTTTCAGAAGAAGCCTTGCGTTTGCAAGAGCAAAGGAGGAATTCGTTGCAGGAAAGAGGAAGGAAAGAAAGTTTCTCTCCCTCTGCCTGCTTTGCTCAGAGTACTGGATGAAGTTAGGAAGTTCTCCATTTCACTGAGAAACGTGCAGGCTGCTGTTGCCTGGGCGCTCTCTTCTTTGCAAAAGAGTCTGCAGTTCCAGGCTTTGAACCGTGGAAAGGCGCCGGGCTCTGCTAAGATTTCCCCCGGCGCTTCGTTTGCCCTGGGCCAAAGCGAGCCTTCACAATAGCTGAACGCTAACACTGCATACTCGTTCCACTTCCAGAACAGGGCTACCGCGAGGCAGTTCTCCGGGGGAAAACGGCCCTTCGCGAAGGGCAGATCTGCCGAGCTCACTGCGGGAAAGCGAAAGCAAAGGACGCTTTTCTCCCTCTAACCGCTTTCGTCAGAGGAACGGGGGAAGTCACAGTGTTCTTTCTCTCACTGAGATACACACAATCTGACGTTGCCTCTGAGCTCCGTTGCTGGCAAAGAACTGAAACTGACATACATTCCTGTGGGGAAACACAGGGCTTTGCTAGGATTTCTCCAGGCAGTCTCTTTTCCCTGGGCCTCCCTGTAGCAACACTATCTCGCCAGGGCAAGACTGCATGGGATTTCCTCTGCCAGGAGAGAGCTGCTGCTTTGTAGATTGTGCTGGGAAACCTTGCTTCGGCGAGTGCCAATTGACCTCATTCAGGCAGAAAGAAAAGAGAATCGCAAGAGGCCTTTTCTCGCCGGCTGCTCTGCCAAGCCCTTCCAGCTAAAACTATGCCGTTGCTCCTCTGGAAGGATCCCTGCACCGCGACGTAGTTTTTCAGAAGAAGCCTTGCGTTTGCAAGAGCAAAGGAGGAATTCGTTGCAGGAAAGAGGAAGGAAAGAAAGTTTCTCTCCCTCTGCCTGCTTTGCTCAGAGGACTGGACGAAGTTAGGAAGTTCTCCCTTTCACTGAGAAACGTGCAGGCTGCTGTTGCCTGGGCGCTCTGTTCTTTGCAAAAGAGTCTGCTGTTCCACGCTTTGAACCGTGGAAAGGCGCCGGGCTCTGCTAAGATTTCCCCCGGCGCTTCGTTTGCCCTGGGCCAAAGCGAGCCTTCACAATAGCTGAACGCTAACACTGCATACTCGTTCCACTTCCAGAACAGGGCTACCGCGAGGCAGTTCTCCGGGGGAAAACGGCCCTTCGCGAAGGGCAGATCTGCCGAGCTCACTGCGGGAAAGCGAAAGCAAAGGACGCTTTTCTCCCTCTAACCGCTTTCGTCAGAGGAACGGGGGAAGTCACAGTGTTCTTTCTCTCACTGAGATACACACAATCTGACGTTGCCTCTGAGCTCCGTTGCTGGCAAAGAACTGAAACTGACATACATTCCTGTGGGGAAACACAGGGCTTTGCTAGGATTTCTCCAGGCAGTCTCTTTTCCCTGGGCCTCCCTGTAGCAACACTATCTCGCCAGGGCAACACTGCATGGGATTTCCTCTGCCAGGAGAGAGCTGCTGCTTTGTAGATTGTGCTGGGAAACCTTGCTTCGGCAAGTGCCAATTGACCGCATTCAGGCAGAAAGAAAAGAGAATCGCAAGAGGCCTTTTCTCGCCGGCTGCTCTGCCAAGCCCTTCCAGCTAAAACTATGCCGTTGCTCCTCTGGAAGGATCCCTGCACCGCGACGTAGTTTTTCAGAAGAAGCCTTGCGTTTGCAAGAGCAAAGGAGGAATTCGTTGCAGGAAAGAGGAAGGAAAGAAAGTTTCTCTCCCTCTGCCTGCTTTGCTCAGAGGACTGGACGAAGTTAGGAAGTTCTCCCTTTCACTGAGAAACGTGCAGGCTGCTGTTGCCTGGGCGCTCTGTTCTTTGCAAAAGAGTCTGCTGTTCCACGCTTTGAACCGTGGAAAGGCGCCGGGCTCTGCTAAGATTTCCCCCGGCGCTTCGTTTGCCCTGGGCCAAAGCGAGCCTTCACAATAGCTGAACGCTAACACTGCATACTCGTTCCACTTCCAGAACAGGGCTACCGCGAGGCAGTTCTCCGGGGGAAAACGGCCCTTCGCGAAGGGCAGATCTGCCGAGCTCACTGCGGGAAAGCGAAAGCAAAGGACGCTTTTCTCCCTCTAACCGCTTTCGTCAGAGGAACGGGGGAAGTCACAGTGTTCTTTCTCTCACTGAGATACACACAATCTGACGTTGCCTCTGAGCTCCGTTGCTGGCAAAGAACTGAAACTGACATACATTCCTGTGGGGAAACACAGGGCTTTGCTAGGATTTCTCCAGGCAGTCTCTTTTCCCTGGGCCTCCCTGTAGCAACACTATCTCGCCAGGGCAAGACTGCATGGGATTTCCTCTGCCAGGAGAGAGCTGCTGCTTTGTAGATTGTGCTGGGAAACCTTGCTTCGGCAAGTGCCAATTGACCTCATTCAGGCAGAAAGAAAAGAGAATCGCAAGAGGCCTTTTCTTGCCGGCTGCCCTGCCAAGCCCTTCCAGCTAAAACTGTGCCGTTGCTCCTCTGGAAGGATCCCCGCACCGCGACGTAGTTTTTCAGAAGAAGCCTTGCGTTTGCAAGAGCAAAGGAGGAATTCGTTGCAGGAAAGAGGAAGGAAAGAAAGTTTCTCTCCCTCTGCCTGCTTTGCTCAGAGGACTGGACGAAGTTAGGAAGTTCTCCCTTTCACTGAGAAACGTGCAGGCTGCTGTTGCCTGGGCGCTCTCTTGTTTGCAAAAGAGTCTGCAGTTCCAGGCTTTGAACCGTGGAAAGGCGCCGGGCTCTGCTAAGATTTCCCCCGGCGCTTCGTTTGCCCTGGGCCAAAGCGAGCCTTCACAATAGCTGAACGCTAACACTGCATACTCGTTCCACTTCCAGAACAGGGCTACCGCGAGGCAGTTCTCCGGGGGAAAACGGCCCTTCGCGAAGGGCAGATCTGCCGAGCTCACTGCGGGAAAGCGAAAGCAAAGGACGCTTTTCTCCCTCTAACCGCTTTCGTCAGAGGAACGGGGGAAGTCACAGTGTTCTTTCTCTCACTGAGATACACACAATCTGTCGTTGCCTCTGAGCTCCGTTGCTGGCAAAGAACTGAAACTGACATACATTCCTGTGGGGAAACACAGGGCTTTGCTAGGATTTCTCCAGGCAGTCTCTTTTCCCTGGGCCTCACTGTAGCAACACTATCTCGCCAGGGCAAGACTGCATGGGATTTCCTCTGCCAGGAGAGAGCTGCTGCTTTGTAGATTGTGCTGGGAAACCTTGCTTCGGCAAGTGCCAATTGACCGCATTCAGGCAGAAAGAAAAGAGAATCGCAAGAGGCCTTTTCTCGCCGGCTGCTCTGCCAAGCCCTTCCAGCTAAAACTATGCCGTTGCTCCTCTGGAAGGATCCCTGCACCGCGACGTAGTTTTTCAGAAGAAGCCTTGCGTTTGCAAGAGCAAAGGAGGAATTCGTTGCAGGAAAGAGGAAGGAAAGAAAGTTTCTCTCCCTCTGCCTGCTTTGCTCAGAGGACTGGACGAAGTTAGGAAGTTCTCCCTTTCACTGAGAAACGTGCAGGCTGCTGTTGCCTGGGCGCTCTGTTCTTTGCAAAAGAGTCTGCTGTTCCACGCTTTGAACTGTGGAAAGGCGCCGGGCTCTGCTAAGATTTCCCCCGGCGCTTCTTTTGCCCTGGGCCAAAGCGAGCCTTCACAATAGCTGAACGCTAACACTGCATACTCGTTCCACTTCCAGAACAGGGCTACCGCGAGGCAGTTCTCCGGGGGAAAACGGCCCTTCGCGAAGGGCAGATCTGCCGAGCTCACTGCGGGAAAGCGAAAGCAAAGGACGCTTTTCTCCCTCTAACCGCTTTCGTCAGAGGAACGGGGGAAGTCACAGTGTTCTTTCTCTCACTGAGATACACACAATCTGTCGTTGCCTCTGAGCTCCGTTGCTGGCAAAGAACTGAAACTGACATACATTCCTGTGGGGAAACACAGGGCTTTGCTAGGATTTCTCTAGGCAGTCTGTTTTCCCTGGGCCTCGCTGTAGCAACACTATCTCGCCAGGGCAACACTGCATGGGATTTCCTCTGCCAGGAGAGAGCTGCTGCTTTGTAGTTTGTGCTGGGAAACCTTGCTTCGGCGAGTGCCAATTGACCGCATTCAGGCAGAAAGAAAAGAGAATCGCAAGAGGCCTTTTCTCGCCGGCTGCTCTGCCAAGCCCTTCCAGCTACAACTGTGCCGTTTCTCCTCTGGAAGGATCCCTGCACCGCGACGTAGTTTTTCAGAAGAAGCCTTGCCTTTGCAAGAGCAAAGGAGGAATTCGTTGCAGGAAAGAGGAAGGAAAGAAAGTTTCTCTCCCTCTGCCTGCTTTGCTCAGAGTACTGGATGAAGTTAGGAAGTTCTCCATTTCACTGAGAAACGTGCAGGCTGCTGTTGCCTGGGCGCTCTCTTCTTTGCAAAAGAGTCTGCAGTTCCAGGCTTTGAACCGTGGAAAGGCGCCGGGCTCTGCTAAGATTTCCCCCGGCGCTTCGTTTGCCCTGGGCCAAAGCGAGCCTTCACAATAGCTGAACGCTAACACTGCATACTCGTTCCACTTCCAGAACAGGGCTACCGCGAGGCAGTTCTCCGGGGGAAAACGGCCCTTCGCGAAGGGCAGATCTGCCGAGCTCACTGCGGGAAAGCGAAAGCAAAGGACGCTTTTCTCCCTCTAACCGCTTTCGTCAGAGGAACGGGGGAAGTCACAGTGTTCTTTCTCTCACTGAGATACACACAATCTGACGTTGCCTCTGAGCTCCGTTGCTGGCAAAGAACTGAAACTGACATACATTCCTGTGGGGAAACACAGGGCTTTGCTAGGATTTCTCTAGGCAGTCTGTTTTCCCTGGGCCTCGCTGTAGCAACACTATCTCGCCAGGGCAAGACTGCATGGGATTTCCTCTGCCAGGAGAGAGCTGCTGCTTTGTAGATTGTGCTGGGAAACCTTGCTTCGGCGAGTGCCAATTGACCGCATTCAGGCAGAAAGAAAAGAGAATCGCAAGAGGCCTTTTCTTGCCGGCTGCCCTGCCAAGCCCTTCCAGCTAAAACTATGCCGTTGCTCCTCTGGAAGGATCCCTGCACCGCGACGTAGTTTTTCAGAAGAAGCCTTAATACTATCTCTCTATGGGAGGAATTCGTTGCAGGAAAGAGGAAGGAAAGAAAGTTTCTCTCCCTCTGCCTGCTTTGCTCAGAGGACTGGAGGAAGTTAGGAAGTTCTCCCTTTCACTGAGAAACGTGCAGGCTGCTGTTGCCTGGGCGCTCTGTTCTTTGCAAAAGAGTCTGCAGTTCCACGCTTTGAACTGTGGAAAGGCGCCGGGCTCTGCTAAGATTTCCCCCGGCGCTTCGTTTGCCCTGGGCCAAAGCGAGCCTTCACAATAGCTGAACGCTAACACTGCATACTCGTTCCACTTCCAGAACAGGGCTACCGCGAGGCAGTTCTCCGGGGGAAAACGGCCCTTCGCGAAGGGCAGATCTGCCGAGCTCACTGCGGGAAAGCGAAAGCAAAGGACGCTTTTCTCCCTCTAACCGCTTTCGTCAGAGGAACGGGGGAAGTCACAGTGTTCTTTCTCTCACTGAGATACACACAATCTGTCGTTGCCTCTGAGCTCCGTTGCTGGCAAAGAACTGAAACTGACATACATTCCTGTGGGGAAACACAGGGCTTTGCTAGGATTTCTCTAGGCAGTCTGTTTTCCCTGGGCCTCGCCGTAGCAACACTATCTCGCCAGGGCAACACTGCATGGGATTTCCTCTGCCAGGAGAGAGCTGCTGCTTTGTAGTTTGTGCTGGGAAACCTTGCTTCGGCGAGTGCCAATTGACCGCATTCAGGCAGAAAGAAAAGAGAATCGCAAGAGGCCTTTTCTCGCCGGCTGCTCTGCCAAGCCCTTCCAGCTACAACTGTGCCGTTTCTCCTCTGGAAGGATCCCTGCACCGCGACGTAGTTTTTCAGAAGAAGC
Source organism: Loxodonta africana (assembly GCF_030014295.1). Lineage (NCBI taxonomy): Eukaryota > Metazoa > Chordata > Mammalia > Proboscidea > Elephantidae > Loxodonta > Loxodonta africana. The sequence continues at coordinate 78,301 of NW_026975252.1, read as the reverse complement.
CTTGCGTTTGCAAGAGCAAAGGAGGAATTCGTTGCAGGAAAGAGGAAGGAAAGAAAGTTTCTCTCCCTCTGCCTGCTTTGCTCAGAGTACTGGATGAAGTTAGGAAGTTCTCCCTTTCACTGAGAAACGTGCAGGCTGCTGTTGCCTGGGCGCTCTCTTCTTTGCAAAAGAGTCTGCTGTTCCACGCTTTGAACCGTGGAAAGGCGCCGGGCTCTGCTAAGATTTCCCCCGGCGCTTCGTTTGCCCTGGGCCAAAGCGAGCCTTCACAATAGCTGAACGCTAACACTGCATACTCGTTCCACTTCCAGAACAGGGCTACCGCGAGGCAGTTCTCCGGGGGAAAACGGCCCTTCGCGAAGGGCAGATCTGCCGAGCTCACTGCGGGAAAGCGAAAGCAAAGGACGCTTTTCTCCCTCTAACCGCTTTCGTCAGAGGAACGGGGGAAGTCACAGTGTTCTTTCTCTCACTGAGATACACACAATCTGACGTTGCCTCTGAGCTCCGTTGCTGGCAAAGAACTGAAACTGACATACATTCCTGTGGGGAAACACAGGGCTTTGCTAGGATTTCTCCAGGCAGTCTCTTTTCCCTGGGCCTCCCTGTAGCAACACTATCTCGCCAGGGCAACACTGCATGGGATTTCCTCTGCCAGGAGAGAGCTGCTGCTTTGTAGATTGTGCTGGGAAACCTTGCTTCGGCAAGTGCCAATTGACCGCATTCAGGCAGAAAGAAAAGAGAATCGCAAGAGGCCTTTTCTCGCCGGCTGCCCTGCCAAGCCCTTCCAGCTAAAACTGTGCCGTTGCTCCTCTGGAAGGATCCCCGCACCGCGACGTAGTTTTTCAGAAGAAGCCTTGCGTTTGCAAGAGCAAAGGAGGAATTCGTTGCAGGAAAGAGGAAGGAAAGAAAGTTTCTCTCCCTCTGCCTGCTTTGCTCAGAGGACTGGACGAAGTTAGGAAGTTCTCCCTTTCACTGAGAAACGTGCAGGCTGCTGTTGCCTGGGCGCTCTCTTCTTTGCAAAAGAGTCTGCAGTTCCAGGCTTTGAACCGTGGAAAGGCGCCGGGCTCTGCTAAGATTTCCCCCGGCGCTTCGTTTGCCCTGGGCCAAAGCGAGCCTTCACAATAGCTGAACGCTAACACTGCATACTCGTTCCACTTCCAGAACAGGGCTACCGCGAGGCAGTTCTCCGGGGGAAAACGGCCCTTCGCGAAGGGCAGATCTGCCGAGCTCACTGCGGGAAAGCGAAAGCAAAGGACGCTTTTCTCCCTCTAACCGCTTTCGTCAGAGGAACGGGGGAAGTCACAGTGTTCTTTCTCTCACTGAGATACACACAATCTGTCGTTGCCTCTGAGCTCCGTTGCTGGCAAAGAACTGAAACTGACATACATTCCTGTGGGGAAACACAGGGCTTTGCTAGGATTTCTCCAGGCAGTCTCTTTTCCCTGGGCCTCACTGTAGCAACACTATCTCGCCAGGGCAAGACTGCATGGGATTTCCTCTGCCAGGAGAGAGCTGCTGCTTTGTAGATTGTGCTGGGAAACCTTGCTTCGGCAAGTGCCAATTGACCGCATTCAGGCAGAAAGAAAAGAGAATCGCAAGAGGCCTTTTCTCGCCGGCTGCTCTGCCAAGCCCTTCCAGCTAAAACTATGCCGTTGCTCCTCTGGAAGGATCCCTGCACCGCGACGTAGTTTTTCAGAAGAAGCCTTGCGTTTGCAAGAGCAAAGGAGGAATTCGTTGCAGGAAAGAGGAAGGAAAGAAAGTTTCTCTCCCTCTGCCTGCTTTGCTCAGAGGACTGGAGGACGTTAGGAAGTTCTCCCTTTCACTGAGAAACGTGCAGGCTGCTGTTGCCTGGGCGCTCTGTTCTTTGCAAAAGAGTCTGCAGTTCCACGCTTTGAACTGTGGAAAGGCGCCGGGCTCTGCTAAGATTTCCCCCGGCGCTTCGTTTGCCCTGGGCCAAAGCGAGCCTTCACAATAGCTGAACGCTAACACTGCATACTCGTTCCACTTCCAGAACAGGGCTACCGCGAGGCAGTTCTCCGGGGGAAAACGGCCCTTCGCGAAGGGCAGATCTGCCGAGCTCACTGCGGGAAAGCGAAAGCAAAGGACGCTTTTCTCCCTCTAACCGCTTTCGTCAGAGGAACGGGGGAAGTCACAGTGTTCTTTCTCTCACTGAGATACACACAATCTGTCGTTGCCTCTGAGCTCCGTTGCTGGCAAAGAACTGAAACTGACATACATTCCTGTGGGGAAACACAGGGCTTTGCTAGGATTTCTCTAGGCAGTCTGTTTTCCCTGGGCCTCGCCGTAGCAACACTATCTCGCCAGGGCAACACTGCATGGGATTTCCTCTGCCAGGAGAGAGCTGCTGCTTTGTAGTTTGTGCTGGGAAACCTTGCTTCGGCGAGTGCCAATTGACCGCATTCAGGCAGAAAGAAAAGAGAATCGCAAGAGGCCTTTTCTCGCCGGCTGCTCTGCCAAGCCCTTCCAGCTAAAACTATGCCGTTGCTCCTCTGGAAGGATCCCTGCACCGCGACGTAGTTTTTCAGAAGAAGCCTTGCGTTTGCAAGAGCAAAGGAGGAATTCGTTGCAGGAAAGAGGAAGGAAAGAAAGTTTCTCTCCCTCTGCCTGCTTTGCTCAGAGGACTGGACGAAGTTAGGAAGTTCTCCCTTTCACTGAGAAACGTGCAGGCTGCTGTTGCCTGGGCGCTCTGTTCTTTGCAAAAGAGTCTGCTGTTCCACGCTTTGAACCGTGGAAAGGCGCCGGGCTCTGCTAAGATTTCCCCCGGCGCTTCGTTTGCCCTGGGCCAAAGCGAGCCTTCACAATAGCTGAACGCTAACACTGCATACTCGTTCCACTTCCAGAACAGGGCTACCGCGAGGCAGTTCTCCGGGGGAAAACGGCCCTTCGCGAAGGGCAGATCTGCCGAGCTCACTGCGGGAAAGCGAAAGCAAAGGACGCTTTTCTCCCTCTAACCGCTTTCGTCAGAGGAACGGGGGAAGTCACAGTGTTCTTTCTCTCACTGAGATACACACAATCTGACGTTGCCTCTGAGCTCCGTTGCTGGCAAAGAACTGAAACTGACATACATTCCTGTGGGGAAACACAGGGCTTTGCTAGGATTTCTCTAGGCAGTCTGTTTTCCCTGGGCCTCGCTGTAGCAACACTATCTCGCCAGGGCAACACTGCATGGGATTTCCTCTGCCAGGAGAGAGCTGCTGCTTTGTAGATTGTGCTGGGAAACCTTGCTTCGGCGAGTGCCAATTGACCGCATTCAGGCAGAAAGAAAAGAGAATCGCAAGAGGCCTTTTCTTGCCGGCTGCCCTGCCAAGCCCTTCCAGCTAAAACTGTGCCGTTGCTCCTCTGGAAGGATCCCCGTACCGCGACGTAGTTTTTCAGAAGAAGCCTTGCGTTTGCAAGAGCAAAGGAGGAATTCGTTGCAGGAAAGAGGAAGGAAAGAAAGTTTCTCTCCCTCTGCCTGCTTTGCTCAGAGGACTGGACGAAGTTAGGAAGTTCTCCCTTTCACTGAGAAACGTGCAGGCTGCTGTTGCCTGGGCGCTCTGTTCTTTGCAAAAGAGTCTGCTGTTCCAGGCTTTGAACCGTGGAAAGGCGCCGGGCTCTGCTAAGATTTCCCCCGGCGCTTCGTTTGCCCTGGGCCAAAGCGAGCCTTCACAATAGCTGAACGCTAACACTGCATACTCGTTCCACTTCCAGAACAGGGCTACCGCGAGGCAGTTCTCCGGGGGAAAACGGCCCTTCGCGAAGGGCAGATCTGCCGAGCTCACTGCGGGAAAGCGAAAGCAAAGGACGCTTTTCTCCCTCTAACCGCTTTCGTCAGAGGAACGGGGGAAGTCACAGTGTTCTTTCTCTCACTGAGATACACACAATCTGTCGTTGCCTCTGAGCTCCGTTGCTGGCAAAGAACTGAAACTGACATACATTCCTGTGGGGAAACACAGGGCTTTGCTAGGATTTCTCCAGGCAGTCTCTTTTCCCTGGGCCTCACTGTAGCAACACTATCTCGCCAGGGCAAGACTGCATGGGATTTCCTCTGCCAGGAGAGAGCTGCTGCTTTGTAGATTGTGCTGGGAAACCTTGCTTCGGCAAGTGCCAATTGACCGCATTCAGGCAGAAAGAAAAGAGAATCGCAAGAGGCCTTTTCTCGCCGGCTGCTCTGCCAAGCCCTTCCAGCTAAAACTATGCCGTTGCTCCTCTGGAAGGATCCCTGCACCGCGACGTAGTTTTTCAGAAGAAGCCTTGCGTTTGCAAGAGCAAAGGAGGAATTCGTTGCAGGAAAGAGGAAGGAAAGAAAGTTTCTCTCCCTCTGCCTGCTTTGCTCAGAGGACTGGACGAAGTTAGGAAGTTCTCCCTTTCACTGAGAAACGTGCAGGCTGCTGTTGCCTGGGCGCTCTGTTCTTTGCAAAAGAGTCTGCAGTTCCACGCTTTGAACTGTGGAAAGGCGCCGGGCTCTGCTAAGATTTCCCCCGGCGCTTCTTTTGCCCTGGGCCAAAGCGAGCCTTCACAATAGCTGAACGCTAACACTGCATACTCGTTCCACTTCCAGAACAGGGCTACCGCGAGGCAGTTCTCCGGGGGAAAACGGCCCTTCGCGAAGGGCAGATCTGCCGAGCTCACTGCGGGAAAGCGAAAGCAAAGGACGCTTTTCTCCCTCTAACCGCTTTCGTCAGAGGAACGGGGGAAGTCACAGTGTTCTTTCTCTCACTGAGATACACACAATCTGTCGTTGCCTCTGAGCTCCGTTGCTGGCAAAGAACTGAAACTGACATACATTCCTGTGGGGAAACACAGGGCTTTGCTAGGATTTCTCTAGGCAGTCTGTTTTCCCTGGGCCTCGCTGTAGCAACACTATCTCGCCAGGGCAACACTGCATGGGATTTCCTCTGCCAGGAGAGAGCTGCTGCTTTGTAGTTTGTGCTGGGAAACCTTGCTTCGGCGAGTGCCAATTGACCGCATTCAGGCAGAAAGAAAAGAGAATCGCAAGAGGCCTTTTCTCGCCGGCTGCTCTGCCAAGCCCTTCCAGCTACAACTGTGCCGTTTCTCCTCTGGAAGGATCCCTGCACCGCGACGTAGTTTTTCAGAAGAAGCCTTGCCTTTGCAAGAGCAAAGGAGGAATTCGTTGCAGGAAAGAGGAAGGAAAGAAAGTTTCTCTCCCTCTGCCTGCTTTGCTCAGAGTACTGGATGAAGTTAGGAAGTTCTCCATTTCACTGAGAAACGTGCAGGCTGCTGTTGCCTGGGCGCTCTCTTCTTTGCAAAAGAGTCTGCAGTTCCAGGCTTTGAACCGTGGAAAGGCGCCGGGCTCTGCTAAGATTTCCCCCGGCGCTTCGTTTGCCCTGGGCCAAAGCGAGCCTTCACAATAGCTGAACGCTAACACTGCATACTCGTTCCACTTCCAGAACAGGGCTACCGCGAGGCAGTTCTCCGGGGGAAAACGGCCTTTCGCGAAGGGCAGATCTGCCGAGCTCACTGCGGGAAAGCGAAAGCAAAGGACGCTTTTCTCCCTCTAACCGCTTTCGTCAGAGGAACGGGGGAAGTCACAGTGTTCTTTCTCTCACTGAGATACACACAATCTGACGTTGCCTCTGAGCTCCGTTGCTGGCAAAGAACTGAAACTGACATACATTCCTGTGGGGAAACACAGGGCTTTGCTAGGATTTCTCCAGGCAGTCTCTTTTCCCTGGGCCTCCCTGTAGCAACACTATCTCGCCAGGGCAAGACTGCATGAGATTTCCTCTGCCAGGAGAGAGCTGCTGCTTTGTAGATTGTGCTGGGAAACCTTGCTTCGGCAAGTGCCAATTGACCTCATTCAGGCAGAAAGAAAAGAGAATCGCAAGAGGCCTTTTCTCGCCGGCTGCTCTGCCAAGCCCTTTCAGCTAAAACTATGCCGTTGCTCCTCTGGAAGGATCCCTGCACCGCGACGTAGTTTTTCAGAAGAAGCCTTGCGTTTGCAAGAGCAAAGGAGGAATTCGTTGCAGGAAAGAGGAAGGAAAGAAAGTTTCTCTCCCTCTGCCTGCTTTGCTCAGAGGACTGGACGAAGTTAGGAAGTTCTCCCTTTCACTGAGAAACGTGCAGGCTGCTGTTGCCTGGGCGCTCTGTTCTTTGCAAAAGAGTCTGCTGTTCCACGCTTTGAACCGTGGAAAGGCGCCGGGCTCTGCTAAGATTTCCCCCGGCGCTTCGTTTGCCCTGGGCCAAAGCGAGCCTTCACAATAGCTGAACGCTAACACTGCATACTCGTTCCACTTCCAGAACAGGGCTACCGCGAGGCAGTTCTCCGGGGGAAAACGGCCCTTCGCGAAGGGCAGATCTGCCGAGCTCACTGCGGGAAAGCGAAAGCAAAGGACGCTTTTCTCCCTCTAACCGCTTTCGTCAGAGGAACGGGGGAAGTCACAGTGTTCTTTCTCTCACTGAGATACACACAATCTGACGTTGCCTCTGAGCTCCGTTGCTGGCAAAGAACTGAAACTGACATACATTCCTGTGGGGAAACACAGGGCTTTGCTAGGATTTCTCCAGGCAGTCTCTTTTCCCTGGGCCTCCCTGTAGCAACACTATCTCGCCAGGGCAAGACTGCATGGGATTTCCTCTGCCAGGAGAGAGCTGCTGCTTTGTAGATTGTGCTGGGAAACCTTGCTTCGGCGAGTGCCAATTGACCGCATTCAGGCAGAAAGAAAAGAGAATCGCAAGAGGCCTTTTCTCGCCGGCTGCTCTGCCAAGCCCTTCCAGCTAAAACTATGCCGTTGCTCCTCTGGAAGGATCCCTGCACCGCGACGTAGTTTTTCAGAAGAAGCCTTGCGTTTGCAAGAGCAAAGGAGGAATTCGTTGCAGGAAAGAGGAAGGAAAGAAAGTTTCTCTCCCTCTGCCTGCTTTGCTCAGAGGACTGGACGAAGTTAGGAAGTTCTCCCTTTCACTGAGAAACGTGCAGGCTGCTGTTGCCTGGGCGCTCTGTTCTTTGCAAAAGAGTCTGCAGTTCCACGCTTTGAACTGTGGAAAGGCGCCGGGCTCTGCTAAGATTTCCCCCGGCGCTTCGTTTGCCCTGGGCCAAAGCGAGCCTTCACAATAGCTGAACGCTAACACTGCATACTCGTTCCACTTCCAGAACAGGGCTACCGCGAGGCAGTTCTCCGGGGGAAAACGGCCCTTCGCGAAGGGCAGATCTGCCGAGCTCACTGCGGGAAAGCGAAAGCAAAGGACGCTTTTCTCCCTCTAACCGCTTTCGTCAGAGGAACGGGGGAAGTCACAGTGTTCTTTCTCTCACTGAGATACACACAATCTGTCGTTGCCTCTGAGCTCCGTTGCTGGCAAAGAACTGAAACTGACATACATTCCTGTGGGGAAACACAGGGCTTTGCTAGGATTTCTCTAGGCAGTCTGTTTTCCCTGGGCCTCGCTGTAGCAACACTATCTCGCCAGGGCAACACTGCATGGGATTTCCTCTGCCAGGAGAGAGCTGCTGCTTTGTAGTTTGTGCTGGGAAACCTTGCTTCGGCGAGTGCCAATTGACCGCATTCAGGCAGAAAGAAAAGAGAATCGCAAGAGGCCTTTTCTCGCCGGCTGCTCTGCCAAGCCCTTCCAGCTAAAACTATGCCGTTGCTCCTCTGGAAGGATCCCTGCACCGCGACGTAGTTTTTCAGAAGAAGCCTTGCCTTTGCAAGAGCAAAGGAGGAATTCGTTGCAGGAAAGAGGAAGGAAAGAAAGTTTCTCTCCCTCTGCCTGCTTTGCTCAGAGGACTGGACGAAGTTAGGAAGTTCTCCCTTTCACTGAGAAACGTGCAGGCTGCTGTTGCCTGGGCGCTCTGTTCTTTGCAAAAGAGTCTGCTGTTCCACGCTTTGAACCGTGGAAAGGCGCCGGGCTCTGCTAAGATTTCCCCCGGCGCTTCGTTTGCCCTGGGCCAAAGCGAGCCTTCACAATAGCTGAACGCTAACACTGCATACTCGTTCCACTTCCAGAACAGGGCTACCGCGAGGCAGTTCTCCGGGGGAAAACGGCCCTTCGCGAAGGGCAGATCTGCTGAGCTCACTGCGGGAAAGCGAAAGCAAAGGACGCTTTTCTCCCTCTAACCGCTTTCGTCAGAGGAACGGGGGAAGTGACAGTGTTCTTTCTCTCACTGAGATACACACAATCTGACGTTGCCTCTGAGCTCCGTTGCTGGCAAAAAACTGAAACTGACATACATTCCTGTGGGGAAACACAGGGCTTTGCTAGGATTTCTCCAGGCAGTCTCTTTTCCCTGGGCCTCACTGTAGCAACACTATCTCGCCAGGGCAACACTGCATGAGATTTCCTCTGCCAGGAGAGAGCTGCTGCTTTGTAGATTGTGCTGGGAAACCTTGCTTCGGCAAGTGCCAATTGACTGCATTCAGGCAGAAAGAAAAGAGAATCGCAAGAGGCCTATTCTCGCCGGCTGCTCTGCCAAGCCCTTCCAGCTAAAACTATGCCGTTGCTCCTCTGGAAGGATCCCTGCACCGCGACGTAGTTTTTCAGAAGAAGCCTTGCGTTTGCAAGAGCAAAGGAGGAATTCGTTGCAGGAAAGAGGAAGGAAAGAAAGTTTCTCTCCCTCTGCCTGCTTTGCTCAGAGGACTGGACGAAGTTAGGAAGTTCTCCCTTTCACTGAGAAACGTGCAGGCTGCTGTTGCCTGGGCGCTCTGTTCTTTGCAAAAGAGTCTGCTGTTCCACGCTTTGAACCGTGGAAAGGCGCCGGGCTCTGCTAAGATTTCCCCCGGCGCTTCGTTTGCCCTGGGCCAAAGCGAGCCTTCACAATAGCTGAACGCTAACACTGCATACTCGTTCCACTTCCAGAACAGGGCTACCGCGAGGCAGTTCTCCGGGGGAAAACGGCCCTTCGCGAAGGGCAGATCTGCCGAGCTCACTGCGGGAAAGCGAAAGCAAAGGACGCTTTTCTCCCTCTAACCGCTTTCGTCAGAGGAACGGGGGAAGTCACAGTGTTCTTTCTCTCACTGAGATACACACAATCTGTCGTTGCCTCTGAGCTCCGTTGCTGGCAAAGAACTGAAACTGACATACATTCCTGTGGGGAAACACAGGGCTTTGCTAGGATTTCTCCAGGCAGTCTCTTTTCCCTGGGCCTCACTGTAGCAACACTATCTCGCCAGGGCAAGACTGCATGGGATTTCCTCTGCCAGGAGAGAGCTGCTGCTTTGTAGATTGTGCTGGGAAACCTTGCTTCGGCAAGTGCCAATTGACCGCATTCAGGCAGAAAGAAAAGAGAATCGCAAGAGGCCTTTTCTCGCCGGCTGCTCTGCCAAGCCCTTCCAGCTAAAACTATGCCGTTGCTCCTCTGGAAGGATCCCTGCACCGCGACGTAGTTTTTCAGAAGAAGCCTTGCGTTTGCAAGAGCAAAGGAGGAATTCGTTGCAGGAAAGAGGAAGGAAAGAAAGTTTCTCTCCCTCTGCCTGCTTTGCTCAGAGGACTGGAGGACGTTAGGAAGTTCTCCCTTTCACTGAGAAACGTGCAGGCTGCTGTTGCCTGGGCGCTCTGTTCTTTGCAAAAGAGTCTGCAGTTCCACGCTTTGAACTGTGGAAAGGCGCCGGGCTCTGCTAAGATTTCCCCCGGCGCTTCGTTTGCCCTGGGCCAAAGCGAGCCTTCACAATAGCTGAACGCTAACACTGCATACTCGTTCCACTTCCAGAACAGGGCTACCGCGAGGCAGTTCTCCGGGGGAAAACGGCCCTTCGCGAAGGGCAGATCTGCCGAGCTCACTGCGGGAAAGCGAAAGCAAAGGACGCTTTTCTCCCTCTAACCGCTTTCGTCAGAGGAACGGGGGAAGTCACAGTGTTCTTTCTCTCACTGAGATACACACAATCTGTCGTTGCCTCTGAGCTCCGTTGCTGGCAAAGAACTGAAACTGACATACATTCCTGTGGGGAAACACAGGGCTTTGCTAGGATTTCTCTAGGCAGTCTGTTTTCCCTGGGCCTCGCCGTAGCAACACTATCTCGCCAGGGCAACACTGCATGGGATTTCCTCTGCCAGGAGAGAGCTGCTGCTTTGTAGTTTGTGCTGGGAAACCTTGCTTCGGCGAGTGCCAATTGACCGCATTCAGGCAGAAAGAAAAGAGAATCGCAAGAGGCCTTTTCTCGCCGGCTGCTCTGCCAAGCCCTTCCAGCTAAAACTATGCCGTTGCTCCTCTGGAAGGATCCCTGCACCGCGACGTAGTTTTTCAGAAGAAGCCTTGCGTTTGCAAGAGCAAAGGAGGAATTCGTTGCAGGAAAGAGGAAGGAAAGAAAGTTTCTCTCCCTCTGCCTGCTTTGCTCAGAGGACTGGACGAAGTTAGGAAGTTCTCCCTTTCACTGAGAAACGTGCAGGCTGCTGTTGCCTGGGCGCTCTGTTCTTTGCAAAAGAGTCTGCTGTTCCACGCTTTGAACCGTGGAAAGGCGCCGGGCTCTGCTAAGATTTCCCCCGGCGCTTCGTTTGCCCTGGGCCAAAGCGAGCCTTCACAATAGCTGAACGCTAACACTGCATACTCGTTCCACTTCCAGAACAGGGCTACCGCGAGGCAGTTCTCCGGGGGAAAACGGCCCTTCGCGAAGGGCAGATCTGCCGAGCTCACTGCGGGAAAGCGAAAGCAAAGGACGCTTTTCTCCCTCTAACCGCTTTCGTCAGAGGAACGGGGGAAGTCACAGTGTTCTTTCTCTCACTGAGATACACACAATCTGACGTTGCCTCTGAGCTCCGTTGCTGGCAAAGAACTGAAACTGACATACATTCCTGTGGGGAAACACAGGGCTTTGCTAGGATTTCTCTAGGCAGTCTGTTTTCCCTGGGCCTCGCTGTAGCAACACTATCTCGCCAGGGCAACACTGCATGGGATTTCCTCTGCCAGGAGAGAGCTGCTGCTTTGTAGATTGTGCTGGGAAACCTTGCTTCGGCGAGTGCCAATTGACCGCATTCAGGCAGAAAGAAAAGAGAATCGCAAGAGGCCTTTTCTTGCCGGCTGCCCTGCCAAGCCCTTCCAGCTAAAACTGTGCCGTTGCTCCTCTGGAAGGATCCCCGTACCGCGACGTAGTTTTTCAGAAGAAGCCTTGCGTTTGCAAGAGCAAAGGAGGAATTCGTTGCAGGAAAGAGGAAGGAAAGAAAGTTTCTCTCCCTCTGCCTGCTTTGCTCAGAGGACTGGACGAAGTTAGGAAGTTCTCCCTTTCACTGAGAAACGTGCAGGCTGCTGTTGCCTGGGCGCTCTGTTCTTTGCAAAAGAGTCTGCTGTTCCAGGCTTTGAACCGTGGAAAGGCGCCGGGCTCTGCTAAGATTTCCCCCGGCGCTTCGTTTGCCCTGGGCCAAAGCGAGCCTTCACAATAGCTGAACGCTAACACTGCATACTCGTTCCACTTCCAGAACAGGGCTACCGCGAGGCAGTTCTCCGGGGGAAAACGGCCCTTCGCGAAGGGCAGATCTGCCGAGCTCACTGCGGGAAAGCGAAAGCAAAGGACGCTTTTCTCCCTCTAACCGCTTTCGTCAGAGGAACGGGGGAAGTCACAGTGTTCTTTCTCTCACTGAGATACACACAATCTGTCGTTGCCTCTGAGCTCCGTTGCTGGCAAAGAACTGAAACTGACATACATTCCTGTGGGGAAACACAGGGCTTTGCTAGGATTTCTCCAGGCAGTCTCTTTTCCCTGGGCCTCACTGTAGCAACACTATCTCGCCAGGGCAAGACTGCATGGGATTTCCTCTGCCAGGAGAGAGCTGCTGCTTTGTAGATTGTGCTGGGAAACCTTGCTTCGGCAAGTGCCAATTGACCGCATTCAGGCAGAAAGAAAAGAGAATCGCAAGAGGCCTTTTCTCGCCGGCTGCTCTGCCAAGCCCTTCCAGCTAAAACTATGCCGTTGCTCCTCTGGAAGGATCCCTGCACCGCGACGTAGTTTTTCAGAAGAAGCCTTGCGTTTGCAAGAGCAAAGGAGGAATTCGTTGCAGGAAAGAGGAAGGAAAGAAAGTTTCTCTCCCTCTGCCTGCTTTGCTCAGAGGACTGGAGGACGTTAGGAAGTTCTCCCTTTCACTGAGAAACGTGCAGGCTGCTGTTGCCTGGGCGCTCTGTTCTTTGCAAAAGAGTCTGCAGTTCCACGCTTTGAACTGTGGAAAGGCGCCGGGCTCTGCTAAGATTTCCCCCGGCGCTTCGTTTGCCCTGGGCCAAAGCGAGCCTTCACAATAGCTGAACGCTAACACTGCATACTCGTTCCACTTCCAGAACAGGGCTACCGCGAGGCAGTTCTCCGGGGGAAAACGGCCCTTCGCGAAGGGCAGATCTGCCGAGCTCACTGCGGGAAAGCGAAAGCAAAGGACGCTTTTCTCCCTCTAACCGCTTTCGTCAGAGGAACGGGGGAAGTCACAGTGTTCTTTCTCTCACTGAGATACACACAATCTGTCGTTGCCTCTGAGCTCCGTTGCTGGCAAAGAACTGAAACTGACATACATTCCTGTGGGGAAACACAGGGCTTTGCTAGGATTTCTCTAGGCAGTCTGTTTTCCCTGGGCCTCGCCGTAGCAACACTATCTCGCCAGGGCAACACTGCATGGGATTTCCTCTGCCAGGAGAGAGCTGCTGCTTTGTAGTTTGTGCTGGGAAACCTTGCTTCGGCGAGTGCCAATTGACCGCATTCAGGCAGAAAGAAAAGAGAATCGCAAGAGGCCTTTTCTCGCCGGCTGCTCTGCCAAGCCCTTCCAGCTAAAACTATGCCGTTGCTCCTCTGGAAGGATCCCTGCACCGCGACGTAGTTTTTCAGAAGAAGCCTTGCGTTTGCAAGAGCAAAGGAGGAATTCGTTGCAGGAAAGAGGAAGGAAAGAAAGTTTCTCTCCCTCTGCCTGCTTTGCTCAGAGGACTGGACGAAGTTAGGAAGTTCTCCCTTTCACTGAGAAACGTGCAGGCTGCTGTTGCCTGGGCGCTCTGTTCTTTGCAAAAGAGTCTGCTGTTCCACGCTTTGAACCGTGGAAAGGCGCCGGGCTCTGCTAAGATTTCCCCCGGCGCTTCGTTTGCCCTGGGCCAAAGCGAGCCTTCACAATAGCTGAACGCTAACACTGCATACTCGTTCCACTTCCAGAACAGGGCTACCGCGAGGCAGTTCTCCGGGGGAAAACGGCCCTTCGCGAAGGGCAGATCTGCCGAGCTCACTGCGGGAAAGCGAAAGCAAAGGACGCTTTTCTCCCTCTAACCGCTTTCGTCAGAGGAACGGGGGAAGTCACAGTGTTCTTTCTCTCACTGAGATACACACAATCTGACGTTGCCTCTGAGCTCCGTTGCTGGCAAAGAACTGAAACTGACATACATTCCTGTGGGGAAACACAGGGCTTTGCTAGGATTTCTCTAGGCAGTCTGTTTTCCCTGGGCCTCGCTGTAGCAACACTATCTCGCCAGGGCAACACTGCATGGGATTTCCTCTGCCAGGAGAGAGCTGCTGCTTTGTAGATTGTGCTGGGAAACCTTGCTTCGGCGAGTGCCAATTGACCGCATTCAGGCAGAAAGAAAAGAGAATCGCAAGAGGCCTTTTCTTGCCGGCTGCCCTGCCAAGCCCTTCCAGCTAAAACTGTGCCGTTGCTCCTCTGGAAGGATCCCCGTACCGCGACGTAGTTTTTCAGAAGAAGCCTTGCGTTTGCAAGAGCAAAGGAGGAATTCGTTGCAGGAAAGAGGAAGGAAAGAAAGTTTCTCTCCCTCTGCCTGCTTTGCTCAGAGGACTGGACGAAGTTAGGAAGTTCTCCCTTTCACTGAGAAACGTGCAGGCTGCTGTTGCCTGGGCGCTCTGTTCTTTGCAAAAGAGTCTGCTGTTCCAGGCTTTGAACCGTGGAAAGGCGCCGGGCTCTGCTAAGATTTCCCCCGGCGCTTCGTTTGCCCTGGGCCAAAGCGAGCCTTCACAATAGCTGAACGCTAACACTGCATACTCGTTCCACTTCCAGAACAGGGCTACCGCGAGGCAGTTCTCCGGGGGAAAACGGCCCTTCGCGAAGGGCAGATCTGCCGAGCTCACTGCGGGAAAGCGAAAGCAAAGGACGCTTTTCTCCCTCTAACCGCTTTCGTCAGAGGAACGGGGGAAGTCACAGTGTTCTTTCTCTCACTGAGATACACACAATCTGTCGTTGCCTCTGAGCTCCGTTGCTGGCAAAGAACTGAAACTGACATACATTCCTGTGGGGAAACACAGGGCTTTGCTAGGATTTCTCCAGGCAGTCTCTTTTCCCTGGGCCTCACTGTAGCAACACTATCTCGCCAGGGCAAGACTGCATGGGATTTCCTCTGCCAGGAGAGAGCTGCTGCTTTGTAGATTGTGCTGGGAAACCTTGCTTCGGCAAGTGCCAATTGACCGCATTCAGGCAGAAAGAAAAGAGAATCGCAAGAGGCCTTTTCTCGCCGGCTGCTCTGCCAAGCCCTTCCAGCTAAAACTATGCCGTTGCTCCTCTGGAAGGATCCCTGCACCGCGACGTAGTTTTTCAGAAGAAGCCTTGCGTTTGCAAGAGCAAAGGAGGAATTCGTTGCAGGAAAGAGGAAGGAAAGAAAGTTTCTCTCCCTCTGCCTGCTTTGCTCAGAGGACTGGACGAAGTTAGGAAGTTCTCCCTTTCACTGAGAAACGTGCAGGCTGCTGTTGCCTGGGCGCTCTGTTCTTTGCAAAAGAGTCTGCAGTTCCACGCTTTGAACTGTGGAAAGGCGCCGGGCTCTGCTAAGATTTCCCCCGGCGCTTCTTTTGCCCTGGGCCAAAGCGAGCCTTCACAATAGCTGAACGCTAACACTGCATACTCGTTCCACTTCCAGAACAGGGCTACCGCGAGGCAGTTCTCCGGGGGAAAACGGCCCTTCGCGAAGGGCAGATCTGCCGAGCTCACTGCGGGAAAGCGAAAGCAAAGGACGCTTTTCTCCCTCTAACCGCTTTCGTCAGAGGAACGGGGGAAGTCACAGTGTTCTTTCTCTCACTGAGATACACACAATCTGTCGTTGCCTCTGAGCTCCGTTGCTGGCAAAGAACTGAAACTGACATACATTCCTGTGGGGAAACACAGGGCTTTGCTAGGATTTCTCTAGGCAGTCTGTTTTCCCTGGGCCTCGCTGTAGCAACACTATCTCGCCAGGGCAACACTGCATGGGATTTCCTCTGCCAGGAGAGAGCTGCTGCTTTGTAGTTTGTGCTGGGAAACCTTGCTTCGGCGAGTGCCAATTGACCGCATTCAGGCAGAAAGAAAAGAGAATCGCAAGAGGCCTTTTCTCGCCGGCTGCTCTGCCAAGCCCTTCCAGCTACAACTGTGCCGTTTCTCCTCTGGAAGGATCCCTGCACCGCGACGTAGTTTTTCAGAAGAAGCCTTGCCTTTGCAAGAGCAAAGGAGGAATTCGTTGCAGGAAAGAGGAAGGAAAGAAAGTTTCTCTCCCTCTGCCTGCTTTGCTCAGAGTACTGGATGAAGTTAGGAAGTTCTCCATTTCACTGAGAAACGTGCAGGCTGCTGTTGCCTGGGCGCTCTCTTCTTTGCAAAAGAGTCTGCAGTTCCAGGCTTTGAACCGTGGAAAGGCGCCGGGCTCTGCTAAGATTTCCCCCGGCGCTTCGTTTGCCCTGGGCCAAAGCGAGCCTTCACAATAGCTGAACGCTAACACTGCATACTCGTTCCACTTCCAGAACAGGGCTACCGCGAGGCAGTTCTCCGGGGGAAAACGGCCTTTCGCGAAGGGCAGATCTGCCGAGCTCACTGCGGGAAAGCGAAAGCAAAGGACGCTTTTCTCCCTCTAACCGCTTTCGTCAGAGGAACGGGGGAAGTCACAGTGTTCTTTCTCTCACTGAGATACACACAATCTGACGTTGCCTCTGAGCTCCGTTGCTGGCAAAGAACTGAAACTGACATACATTCCTGTGGGGAAACACAGGGCTTTGCTAGGATTTCTCCAGGCAGTCTCTTTTCCCTGGGCCTCCCTGTAGCAACACTATCTCGCCAGGGCAAGACTGCATGAGATTTCCTCTGCCAGGAGAGAGCTGCTGCTTTGTAGATTGTGCTGGGAAACCTTGCTTCGGCAAGTGCCAATTGACCTCATTCAGGCAGAAAGAAAAGAGAATCGCAAGAGGCCTTTTCTCGCCGGCTGCTCTGCCAAGCCCTTTCAGCTAAAACTATGCCGTTGCTCCTCTGGAAGGATCCCTGCACCGCGACGTAGTTTTTCAGAAGAAGCCTTGCGTTTGCAAGAGCAAAGGAGGAATTCGTTGCAGGAAAGAGGAAGGAAAGAAAGTTTCTCTCCCTCTGCCTGCTTTGCTCAGAGGACTGGACGAAGTTAGGAAGTTCTCCCTTTCACTGAGAAACGTGCAGGCTGCTGTTGCCTGGGCGCTCTGTTCTTTGCAAAAGAGTCTGCAGTTCCAGGCTTTGAACCGTGGAAAGGCGCCGGGCTCTGCTAAGATTTCCCCCGGCGCTTCGTTTGCCCTGGGCCAAAGCGAGCCTTCACAATAGCTGAACGCTAACACTGCATACTCGTTCCACTTCCAGAACAGGGCTACCGCGAGGCAGTTCTCCGGGGGAAAACGGCCCTTCGCGAAGGGCAGATCTGCCGAGCTCACTGCGGGAAAGCGAAAGCAAAGGACGCTTTTCTCCCTCTAACCGCTTTCGTCAGAGGAACGGGGGAAGTCACAGTGTTCTTTCTCTCACTGAGATACACACAATCTGACGTTGCCTCTGAGCTCCGTTGCTGGCAAAGAACTGAAACTGACATACATTCCTGTGGGGAAACACAGGGCTTTGCTAGGATTTCTCTAGGCAGTCTGTTTTCCCTGGGCCTCGCCGTAGCAACACTATCTCGCCAGGGCAAGACTGCATGGGATTTCCTCTGCCAGGAGAGAGCTGCTGCTTTGTAGATTGTGCTGGGAAACCTTGCTTCGGCGAGTGCCAATTGACCGCATTCAGGCAGAAAGAAAAGAGAATCGCAAGAGGCCTTTTCTCGCCGGCTGCTCTGCCAAGCCCTTCCAGCTAAAACTATGCCGTTGCTCCTCTGGAAGGATCCCTGCACCGCGACGTAGTTTTTCAGAAGAAGCCTTGCGTTTGCAAGAGCAAAGGAGGAATTCGTTGCAGGAAAGAGGAAGGAAAGAAAGTTTCTCTCCCTCTGCCTGCTTTGCTCAGAGGACTGGACGAAGTTAGGAAGTTCTCCCTTTCACTGAGAAACGTGCAGGCTGCTGTTGCCTGGGCGCTCTGTTCTTTGCAAAAGAGTCTGCAGTTCCACGCTTTGAACTGTGGAAAGGCGCCGGGCTCTGCTAAGATTTCCCCCGGCGCTTCGTTTGCCCTGGGCCAAAGCGAGCCTTCACAATAGCTGAACGCTAACACTGCATACTCGTTCCACTTCCAGAACAGGGCTACCGCGAGGCAGTTCTCCGGGGGAAAACGGCCCTTCGCGAAGGGCAGATCTGCCGAGCTCACTGCGGGAAAGCGAAAGCAAAGGACGCTTTTCTCCCTCTAACCGCTTTCGTCAGAGGAACGGGGGAAGTCACAGTGTTCTTTCTCTCACTGAGATACACACAATCTGTCGTTGCCTCTGAGCTCCGTTGCTGGCAAAGAACTGAAACTGACATACATTCCTGTGGGGAAACACAGGGCTTTGCTAGGATTTCTCTAGGCAGTCTGTTTTCCCTGGGCCTCGCTGTAGCAACACTATCTCGCCAGGGCAACACTGCATGGGATTTCCTCTGCCAGGAGAGAGCTGCTGCTTTGTAGTTTGTGCTGGGAAACCTTGCTTCGGCGAGTGCCAATTGACCGCATTCAGGCAGAAAGAAAAGAGAATCGCAAGAGGCCTTTTCTCGCCGGCTGCTCTGCCAAGCCCTTCCAGCTAAAACTATGCCGTTGCTCCTCTGGAAGGATCCCTGCACCGCGACGTAGTTTTTCAGAAGAAGCCTTGCCTTTGCAAGAGCAAAGGAGGAATTCGTTGCAGGAAAGAGGAAGGAAAGAAAGTTTCTCTCCCTCTGCCTGCTTTGCTCAGAGGACTGGACGAAGTTAGGAAGTTCTCCCTTTCACTGAGAAACGTGCAGGCTGCTGTTGCCTGGGCGCTCTGTTCTTTGCAAAAGAGTCTGCTGTTCCACGCTTTGAACCGTGGAAAGGCGCCGGGCTCTGCTAAGATTTCCCCCGGCGCTTCGTTTGCCCTGGGCCAAAGCGAGCCTTCACAATAGCTGAACGCTAACACTGCATACTCGTTCCACTTCCAGAACAGGGCTACCGCGAGGCAGTTCTCCGGGGGAAAACGGCCCTTCGCGAAGGGCAGATCTGCCGAGCTCACTGCGGGAAAGCGAAAGCAAAGGACGCTTTTCTCCCTCTAACCGCTTTCGTCAGAGGAACGGGGGAAGTCACAGTGTTCTTTCTCTCACTGAGATACACACAATCTGACGTTGCCTCTGAGCTCCGTTGCTGGCAAAAAACTGAAACTGACATACACTCCTGTGGGGAAACACAGGGCTTTGCTAGGATTTCTCCAGGCAGTCTCTTTTCCCTGGGCCTCACTGTAGCAACACTATCTCGCCAGGGCAACACTGCATGAGATTTCCTCTGCCAGGAGAGAGCTGCTGCTTTGTAGATTGTGCTGGGAAACCTTGCTTCGGCAAGTGCCAATTGACTGCATTCAGGCAGAAAGAAAAGAGAATCGCAAGAGGCCTATTCTCGCCGGCTGCTCTGCCAAGCCCTTCCAGCTAAAACTATGCCGTTGCTCCTCTGGAAGGATCCCTGCACCGCGACGTAGTTTTTCAGAAGAAGCCTTGCGTTTGCAAGAGCAAAGGAGGAATTCATTGCAGGAAAGAGGAAGGAAAGAAAGTTTCTCTCCCTCTGCCTGCTTTGCTCAGAGGACTGGATGAAGTTAGGAAGTTCTCCCTTTCACTGAGAAACGTGCAGGCTGCTGTTGCCTGGGCGGTCTGTTCTTTGCAAAAGAGTCTGCAGTTCCAGGCTTTGAACCGTGGAAAGGCGCCGGGCTCTGCTAAGATTTCCCCCGGCGCTTCGTTTGCCCTGGGCCAAAGCGAGCCTCCACAATAGCTGAACGCTAACACTGCATACTCGTTCCACTTCCAGAACAGGGCTACCGCGAGGCAGTTCTGCGGGGGAAAACGGCCCTTCGCGAAGGGCAGATCTGCCGAGCTCACTGCGGGAAAGCGAAAGCAAAGGACGCTTTTCTCCCTCTAACCGCTTTCGTCAGAGGAACGGGGGAAGTCACAGTGTTCTTTCTCTCACTGAGATACACACAATCTGACGTTGCCTCTGAGCTCCGTTGCTGGCAAAGAACTGAAATTGACATACATTCCTGTGGGGAAACACAGGACTTTGCTAGGATTTCTCCAGGCAGTCTCTTCTCCCTGGGCCTCCCTGTAGCAACACTATCTCGCCAGGGCAACACTGCATGAGATTTCCTCTGCCAGGAGAGAGCTGCTGCTTTGTAGATTGTGCTGGGAAACCTTGCTTCGGCGAGTGCCAATTGACCGCATTCAGGCAGAAAGAAAAGAGAATCGCAAGAGGCCTTTTCTTGCCGGCTGCTCTGCCAAGCCCTTCCAGCTAAAACTGTGCCGTTGCTCCTCTGGAAGGATCCCTGCACCGCGACGTAGTTTTTCAGAAGAAGCCTTGCGTTTGCAAGAGCAAAGGAGGAATTCGTTGCAGGAAAGAGGAAGGAAAGAAAGTTTCTCTCCCTCTGCCTGCTTTGCTCAGAGGACTGGACGAAGTTAGGAAGTTCTCCCTTTCACTGAGAAACGTGCAGGCTGCTGTTGCCTGGGCGCTCTGTTCTTTGCAAAAGAGTCTGCAGTTCCACGCTTTGAACCGTGGAAAGGCGCCGGGCTCTGCTAAGATTTCCCCCGGCGCTTCGTTTGCCCTGGGCCAAAGCGAGCCTTCACAATAGCTGAACGCTAACACTGCATACTCGTTCCACTTCCAGAACAGGGCTACCGCGAGGCAGTTCTCCGGGGGAAAACGGCCCTTCGCGAAGGGCAGATCTGCCGAGCTCACTGCGGGAAAGCGAAAGCAAAGGACGCTTTTCTCCCTCTAACCGCTTTCGTCAGAGGAACGGGGGAAGTCACAGTGTTCTTTCTCTCACTGAGATACACACAATCTGTCGTTGCCTCTGAGCTCCGTTGCTGGCAAAGAACTGAAACTGACATACATTCCTGTGGGGAAACACAGGGCTTTGCTAGGATTTCTCCAGGCAGTCTCTTTTCCCTGGGCCTCGCTGTAGCAACACTATCTCGCCAGGGCAACACTGCATGGGATTTCCTCTGCCAGGAGAGAGCTGCTGCTTTGTAGATTGTGCTGGGAAACCTTGCTTCGGCAAGTGCCAATTGACCGCATTCAGGCAGAAAGAAAAGAGAATCGCAAGAGGCCTTTTCTCGCCGGCTGCTCTGCCAAGCCCTTCCAGCTAAAACTATGCCGTTGCTCCTCTGGAAGGATCCCTGCACCGCGACGTAGTTTTTCAGAAGAAGCCTTGCGTTTGCAAGAGCAAAGGAGGAATTCGTTGCAGGAAAGAGGAAGGAAAGAAAGTTTCTCTCCCTCTGCCTGCTTTGCTCAGAGGACTGGACGAAGTTAGGAAGTTCTCCCTTTCACTGAGAAACGTGCAGGCTGCTGTTGCCTGGGCGCTCTGTTCTTTGCAAAAGAGTCTGCAGTTCCACGCTTTGAACCGTGGAAAGGCGCCGGGCTCTGCTAAGATTTCCCCCGGCGCTTCGTTTGCCCTGGGCCAAAGCGAGCCTTCACAATAGCTGAACGCTAACACTGCATACTCGTTCCACTTCCAGAACAGGGCTACCGCGAGGCAGTTCTCCGGGGGAAAACGGCCCTTCGCGAAGGGCAGATCTGCCGAGCTCACTGCGGGAAAGCGAAAGCAAAGGACGCTTTTCTCCCTCTAACCGCTTTCGTCAGAGGAACGGGGGAAGTCACAGTGTTCTTTCTCTCACTGAGATACACACAATCTGACGTTGCCTCTGAGCTCCGTTGCTGGCAAAGAACTGAAACTGACATACATTCCTGTGGGGAAACACAGGGCTTTGCTAGGATTTCTCTAGGCAGTCTGTTTTCCCTGGGCCTCGCTGTAGCAACACTATCTCGCCAGGGCAACACTGCATGGGATTTCCTCTGCCAGGAGAGAGCTGCTGCTTTGTAGATTGTGCTGGGAAACCTTGCTTCGGCAAGTGCCAATTGACCGCATTCAGGCAGAAAGAAAAGAGAATCGCAAGAGGCCTTTTCTTGCCGGCTGCCATGCCAAGCCCTTCCAGCTAAAACTGTGCCGTTGCTCCTCTGGAAGAATCCCTGCACCGCGACGTAGTTTTTCAGAAGAAGCCTTGCGTTTGCAAGAGCAAAGGAGGAATTCGTTGCAGGAAAGAGGAAGGAAAGAAAGTTTCTCTCCCTCTGCCTGCTTTGCTCAGAGGACTGGACGAAGTTAGGAAGTTCTCGCTTTCACTGAGAAACGTGCGGGCTGCTGTTGCCTGGGCGCTCTGTTCTTTGCAAAAGAGTCTGCAGTTCCAGGCTTTGAACCGTGGAAAGGCGCCGGGCTCTGCTAAGATTTCCCCCGGCGCTTCGTTTGCCCTGGGCCAAAGCGAGCCTTCACAATAGCTGAACGCTAACACTGCATACTCGTTCCACTTCCAGAACAGGGCTACCGCGAGGCAGTTCTCCGGGGGAAAACGGCCCTTCGCGAAGGGCAGATCTGCCGAGCTCACTGCGGGAAAGCGAAAGCAAAGGACGCTTTTCTCCCTCTAACCGCTTTCGTCAGAGGAACGGAGGAAGTGACAGTGTTCTTTCTCTCACTGAGATACACACAATCTGACGTTGCCTCTGAGCTCCGTTGCTGGCAAAGAACTGAAACTGACATACACTCCTGTGGGGAAACACAGGGCTTTGCTAGGATTTCTCTAGGCAGTCTGTTTTCCCTGGGCCTCGCCGTAGCAACACTATCTCGCCAGGGCAAGACTGCATGGGATTTCCTCTGCCAGGAGAGAGCTGCTGCTTTGTAGATTGTGCTGGGAAACCTTGCTTCGGCGAGTGCCAATTGACCGCATTCAGGCAGAAAGAAAAGAGAATCGCAAGAGGCCTTTTCTCGCCGGCTGCTCTGCCAAGCCCTTCCAGCTAAAACTATGCCGTTGCTCCTCTGGAAGGATCCCTGCACCGCGACGTAGTTTTTCAGAAGAAGCCTTGCGTTTGCAAGAGCAAAGGAGGAATTCGTTGCAGGAAAGAGGAAGGAAAGAAAGTTTCTCTCCCTCTGCCTGCTTTGCTCAGAGGACTGGACGAAGTTAGGAAGTTCTCCCTTTCACTGAGAAACGTGCAGGCTGCTGTTGCCTGGGCGCTCTGTTCTTTGCAAAAGAGTCTGCTGTTCCACGCTTTGAACCGTGGAAAGGCGCCGGGCTCTGCTAAGATTTCCCCCGGCGCTTCGTTTGCCCTGGGCCAAAGCGAGCCTTCACAATAGCTGAACGCTAACACTGCATACTCGTTCCACTTCCAGAACAGGGCTACCGCGAGGCAGTTCTCCGGGGGAAAACGGCCCTTCGCGAAGGGCAGATCTGCCGAGCTCACTGCGGGAAAGCGAAAGCAAAGGACGCTTTTCTCCCTCTAACCGCTTTCGTCAGAGGAACGGGGGAAGTCACAGTGTTCTTTCTCTCACTGAGATACACACAATCTGACGTTGCCTCTGAGCTCCGTTGCTGGCAAAGAACTGAAACTGACATACATTCCTGTGGGGAAACACAGGGCTTTGCTAGGATTTCTCTAGGCAGTCTGTTTTCCCTGGGCCTCGCCGTAGCAACACTATCTCGCCAGGGCAACACTGCATGGGATTTCCTCTGCCAGGAGAGAGCTGCTGCTTTGTAGATTGTGCTGGGAAACCTTGCTTCGGCGAGTGCCAATTGACCGCATTCAGGCAGAAAGAAAAGAGAATCGCAAGAGGCCTTTTCTTGCCGGCTGCTCTGCGAAGCCCTTCCAGCTAAAACTGTGCCGTTGCTCCTCTGGAAGGATCCCTGCACCGCGACGTAGTTTTTCAGAAGAAGCCTTGCGTTTGCAAGAGCAAAGGAGGAATTCGTTGCAGGAAAGAGGAAGGAAAGAAAGTTTCTCTCCCTCTGCCTGCTTTGCTCAGAGGACTGGACGAAGTTAGGAAGTTCTCCCTTTCACTGAGAAACGTGCAGGCTGCTGTTGCCTGGGCGCTCTGTTTTTTGCAAAAGAGTCTGCAGTTCCACGCTTTGAACTGTGGAAAGGCGCCGGGCTCTGCTAAGATTTCCCCCGGCGCTTCGTTTGCCCTGGGCCAAAGCGAGCCTTCACAATAGCTGAACGCTAACACTGCATACTCGTTCCACTTCCAGAACAGGGCTACCGCGAGGCAGTTCTCCGGGGGAAAACGGCCCTTCGCGAAGGGCAGATCTGCCGAGCTCACTGCGGGAAAGCGAAAGCAAAGGACGCTTTTCTCCCTCTAACCGCTTTCGTCAGAGGAACGGGGGAAGTCACAGTGTTCTTTCTCTCACTGAGATACACACAATCTGTCGTTGCCTCTGAGCTCCGTTGCTGGCAAAGAACTGAAACTGACATACATTCCTGTAGGAAACACAGGGCTTTGCTAGGATTTCCCCAGGCAGTCTCTTTTCCCTGGGCCTCACTGTAGCAACACTATCTCGCCAGGGCAACACTGCATGGGATTTCCTCTGCCAGGAGAGAGCTGCTGCTTTGTAGATTGTGCTGGGAAACCTTGCTTCGGCAAGTGCCAATTGACTGCATTCAGGCAGAAAGAAAAGAGAATCGCAAGAGGCCTATTCTCGCCGGCTGCTCTGCCAAGCCCTTCCAGCTAAAACTATGCCGTTGCTCCTCTGGAAGGATCCCTGCACCGCGACGTAGTTTTTCAGAAGAAGCCTTGCGTTTGCAAGAGCAAAGGAGGAATTCATTGCAGGAAAGAGGAAGGAAAGAAAGTTTCTCTCCCTCTGCCTGCTTTGCTCAGAGGACTGGATGAAGTTAGGAAGTTCTCCCTTTCACTGAGAAACGTGCAGGCTGCTGTTGCCTGGGCGGTCTGTTCTTTGCAAAAGAGTCTGCAGTTCCAGGCTTTGAACCGTGGAAAGGCGCCGGGCTCTGCTAAGATTTCCCCCGGCGCTTCGTTTGCCCTGGGCCAAAGCGAGCCTCCACAATAGCTGAACGCTAACACTGCATACTCGTTCCACTTCCAGAACAGGGCTACCGCGAGGCAGTTCTCCGGGGGAAAACGGCCCTTCGCGAAGGGCAGATCTGCCGAGCTCACTGCGGGAAAGCGAAAGCAAAGGACGCTTTTCTCCCTCTAACCGCTTTCGTCAGAGGAACGGGGGAAGTCACAGTGTTCTTTCTCTCACTGAGATACACACAATCTGACGTTGCCTCTGAGCTCCGTTGCTGGCAAAGAACTGAAATTGACATACATTCCTGTGGGGAAACACAGGACTTTGCTAGGATTTCTCCAGGCAGTCTCTTTTCCCTGGGCCTCCCTGTAGCAACACTATCTCGCCAGGGCAACACTGCATGGGATTTCCTCTGCCAGGAGAGAGCTGCTGCTTTGTAGATTGTGCTGGGAAACCTTGCTTCGGCGAGTGCCAATTGACCGCATTCAGGCAGAAAGAAAAGAGAATCGCAAGAGGCCTTTTCTTGCCGGCTGCTCTGCCAAGCCCTTCCAGCTAAAACTGTGCCGTTGCTCCTCTGGAAGGATCCCTGCACCGCGACGTAGTTTTTCAGAAGAAGCCTTGCGTTTGCAAGAGCAAAGGAGGAATTCGTTGCAGGAAAGAGGAAGGAAAGAAAGTTTCTCTCCCTCTGCCTGCTTTGCTCAGAGGACTGGACGAAGTTAGGAAGTTCTCCCTTTCACTGAGAAACGTGCAGGCTGCTGTTGCCTGGGCGCTCTGTTCTTTGCAAAAGAGTCTGCAGTTCCACGCTTTGAACCGTGGAAAGGCGCCGGGCTCTGCTAAGATTTCCCCCGGCGCTTCGTTTGCCCTGGGCCAAAGCGAGCCTTCACAATAGCTGAACGCTAACACTGCATACTCGTTCCACTTCCAGAACAGGGCTACCGCGAGGCAGTTCTCCGGGGGAAAACGGCCCTTCGCGAAGGGCAGATCTGCCGAGCTCACTGCGGGAAAGCGAAAGCAAAGGACGCTTTTCTCCCTCTAACCGCTTTCGTCAGAGGAACGGGGGAAGTCACAGTGTTCTTTCTCTCACTGAGATACACACAATCTGACGTTGCCTCTGAGCTCCGTTGCTGGCAAAGAACTGAAACTGACATACACTCCTGTGGGGAAACACAGGGCTTTGCTAGGATTTCTCTAGGCAGTCTGTTTTCCCTGGGCCTCGCTGTAGCAACACTATCTCGCCAGGGCAACACTGCATGGGATTTCCTCTGCCAGGAGAGAGCTGCTGCTTTGTAGATTGTGCTGGGAAACCTTGCTTCGGCAAGTGCCAATTGACCGCATTCAGGCAGAAAGAAAAGAGAATCGCAAGAGGCCTTTTCTTGCCGGCTGCCATGCCAAGCCCTTCCAGCTAAAACTGTGCCGTTGCTCCTCTGGAAGAATCCCTGCACCGCGACGTAGTTTTTCAGAAGAAGCCTTGCGTTTGCAAGAGCAAAGGAGGAATTCGTTGCAGGAAAGAGGAAGGAAAGAAAGTTTCTCTCCCTCTGCCTGCTTTGCTCAGAGGACTGGACGAAGTTAGGAAGTTCTCGCTTTCACTGAGAAACGTGCAGGCTGCTGTTGCCTGGGCGCTCTGTTCTTTGCAAATGAGTCTGCAGTTCCAGGCTTTGAACCGTGGAAAGGCGCCGGGCTCTGCTAAGATTTCCCCCGGCGCTTCGTTTGCCCTGGGCCAAAGCGAGCCTTCACAAT
The DNA here is from genome assembly GCF_030014295.1 of Loxodonta africana. Classification (NCBI taxonomy): domain Eukaryota; kingdom Metazoa; phylum Chordata; class Mammalia; order Proboscidea; family Elephantidae; genus Loxodonta; species Loxodonta africana. The sequence continues at coordinate 52,532 of NW_026975252.1, read as the reverse complement.
AGCTGAACGCTAACACTGCATACTCGTTCCACTTCCAGAACAGGGCTACCGCGAGGCAGTTCTCCGGGGGAAAACGGCCCTTCGCGAAGGGCAGATCTGCCGAGCTCACTGCGGGAAAGCGAAAGCAAAGGACGCTTTTCTCCCTCTAACCGCTTTCGTCAGAGGAACGGAGGAAGTCACAGTGTTCTTTCTCTCACTGAGATACACACAATCTGACGTTGCCTCTGAGCTCCGTTGCTGGCAAAGAACTGAAACTGACATACACTCCTGTGGGGAAACACAGGGCTTTGCTAGGATTTCTCTAGGCAGTCTGTTTTCCCTGGGCCTCGCCGTAGCAACACTATCTCGCCAGGGCAAGACTGCATGGGATTTCCTCTGCCAGGAGAGAGCTGCTGCTTTGTAGATTGTGCTGGGAAACCTTGCTTCGGCGAGTGCCAATTGACCGCATTCAGGCAGAAAGAAAAGAGAATCGCAAGAGGCCTTTTCTCGCCGGCTGCTCTGCCAAGCCCTTCCAGCTAAAACTATGCCGTTGCTCCTCTGGAAGGATCCCTGCACCGCGACGTAGTTTTTCAGAAGAAGCCTTGCGTTTGCAAGAGCAAAGGAGGAATTCGTTGCAGGAAAGAGGAAGGAAAGAAAGTTTCTCTCCCTCTGCCTGCTTTGCTCAGAGGACTGGACGAAGTTAGGAAGTTCTCCCTTTCACTGAGAAACGTGCAGGCTGCTGTTGCCTGGGCGCTCTGTTCTTTGCAAAAGAGTCTGCAGTTCCAGGCTTTGAACCGTGGAAAGGCGCCGGGCTCTGCTAAGATTTCCCCCGGCGCTTCGTTTGCCCTGGGCCAAAGCGAGCCTTCACAATAGCTGAACGCTAACACTGCATACTCGTTCCACTTCCAGAACAGGGCTACCGCGAGGCAGTTCTCCGGGGGAAAACGGCCCTTCGCGAAGGGCAGATCTGCCGAGCTCACTGCGGGAAAGCGAAAGCAAAGGACGCTTTTCTCCCTCTAACCGCTTTCGTCAGAGGAACGGGGGAAGTCACAGTGTTCTTTCTCTCACTGAAATACACACAATCTGACGTTGCCTCTGAGCTCCGTTGCTGGCAAAGAACTGAAACTGACATACATTCCTGTGGGGAAACACAGGGCTTTGCTAGGATTTCTCCAGGCAGTCTCTTTTCCCTGGGCCTCCCTGTAGCAACACTATCTCGCCAGGGCAACACTGCATGGGATTTCCTCTGCCAGGAGAGAGCTGCTGCTTTGTAGATTGTGCTGGGAAACCTTGCTTCGGCGAGTGCCAATTGACCGCATTCAGGCAGAAAGAAAAGAGAATCGCAAGAGGCCTTTTCTTGCCGGCTGCCCTGCCAAGCCCTTCCAGCTAAAACTGTGCCGTTGCTCCTCTGGAAGGATCCCTGCACCGCGACGTAGTTTTTCAGAAGAAGCCTTGCGTTTGCAAGAGCAAAGGAGGAATTCGTTGCAGGAAAGAGGAAGGAAAGAAAGTTTCTCTCCCTCTGCCTGCTTTGCTCAGAGGACTGGATGAAGTTAGGAAGTTCTCCCTTTCACTGAGAAACGTGCAGGCTGCTGTTGCCTGGGCGGTCTGTTCTTTGCAAAAGAGTCTGCAGTTCCAGGCATTGAACCGTGGAAAGGCGCCGGGCTCTGCTAAGATTTCCCCCGGCGCTTCGTTTGCCCTGGGCCAAAGCGAGCCTCCACAATAGCTGAACGCTAACACTGCATACTCGTTCCACTTCCAGAACAGGGCTACCGCGAGGCAGTTCTCCGGGGAAAACGGCCCTTCGCGAAGGGCAGATCTGCCGAGCTCACTGCGGGAAAGCGAAAGCAAAGGACGCTTTTCTCCCTCTAACCGCTTTCGTCAGAGGAACGGGGAAGTCACAGTGTTCTTTCTCTCACTGAGATACACACAATCTGACGTTGCCTCTGAGCTCCGTTGCTGGCAAAGAACTGAAATTGACATACATTCCTGTGGGGAAACACAGGGCTTTGCTAGGATTTCTCCAGGCAGTCTCTTTTCCCTGGGCCTCCCTGTAGCAACACTATCTCGCCAGGGCAACACTGCATGGGATTTCCTCTGCCAGGAGAGAGCTGCTGCTTTGTAGATTGTGCTGGGAAACCTTGCTTCGGCGAGTGCCATTGACCGCATTCAGGCAGAAAGAAAAGAGAATCGCAAGAGGCCTTTTCTTGCCGGCTGCTCTGCCAAGCCCTTCCAGCTAAAACTGTGCCGTTGCTCCTCTGGAAGGATCCCTGCACCGCGACGTAGTTTTTCAGAAGAAGCCTTGCGTTTGCAAGAGCAAAGGAGGAATTCGTTGCAGAAAGAGGAAGGAAAGAAAGTTTCTCTCCCTCTGCCTGCTTTGCTCAGAGGACTGGACGAAGTTAGGAAGTTCTCCCTTTCACTGAGAAACGTGCAGGCTGCTGTTGCCTGGGCGCTCTGTTCTTTGCAAAAGAGTCTGCAGTTCCAGGCTTTGAACCGTGGAAAGGCGCCGGGCTCTGCTAAGATTTCCCCCGGCGCTTCGTTTGCCCTGGGCCAAAGCGAGCCTTCACAATAGCTGAACGCTAACACTGCATACTCGTTCCACTTCCAGAACAGGGCTACCGCGAGGCAGTTCTCCGGGGGAAAACGGCCCTTCGCGAAGGGCAGATCTGCCGAGCTCACTGCGGGAAAGCGAAAGCAAAGGACGCTTTTCTCCCTCTAACCGCTTTCGTCAGAGGAACGGGGGAAGTCACAGTGTTCTTTCTCTCACTGAGATACACACAATCTGTCGTTGCCTCTGAGCTCCGTTGCTGGCAAAGAACTGAAACTGACATACATTCCTGTGGGAAACACAGGGCTTTGCTAGGATTTCTCCAGGCAGTCTCTTTTCCCTGGGCCTCGCCGTAGCAACACTATCTCGCCAGGGCAACACTGCATGGGATTTCCTCTGCCAGGAGAGAGCTGCTGCTTTGTAGATTGTGCTGGGAAACCTTGCTTCGGCAAGTGCCAATTGACCGCATTCAGGCAGAAAGAAAAGAGAATCGCAAGAGGCCTTTTCTCGCCGGCTGCTCTGCCAAGCCCTTCCAGCTACAACTATGCCGTTGCTCCTCTGGAAGGATCCCTGCACCGCGACGTAGTTTTTCAGAAGAAGCCTTGCGTTTGCAAGAGCAAAGGAGGAATTCGTTGCAGGAAAGAGGAAGGAAAGAAAGTTTCTCTCCCTCTGCCTGCTTTGCTCAGAGGACTGGACGAAGTTAGGAAGTTCTCCCTTTCACTGAGAAACGTGCAGGCTGCTGTTGCCTGGGCGCTCTCTTCTTTGCAAAAGAGTCTGCAGTTCCAGGCTTTGAACCGTGGAAAGGCGCCGGGCTCTGCTAAGATTTCCCCCGGCGCTTCGTTTGCCCTGGGCCAAAGCGAGCCTCCACAATAGCTGAACGCTAACACTGCATACTCGTTCCACTTCCAGAACAGGGCTACCGCGAGGCAGTTCTCCGGGGAAAACGGCCCTTCGCGAAGGGCAGATCTGCCGAGCTCACTGCGGGAAAGCGAAAGCAAAGGACGCTTTTCTCCCTCTAACCGCTTTCGTCAGAGGAACGGGGGAAGTCACAGTGTTCTTTCTCTCACTGAGATACACACAATCTGACGTTGCCTCTGAGCTCCGTTGCTGGCAAAGAACTGAAATTGACATACATTCCTGTGGGGAAACACAGGACTTTGCTAGGATTTCTCCAGGCAGTCTCTTCTCCCTGGGCCTCCCTGTAGCAACACTATATCGCCAGGGCAACACTGCATGGGATTTCCTCTGCCAGGAGAGAGCTGCTGCTTTGTAGATTGTGCTGGGAAACCTTGCTTCGGCGAGTGCCAATTGACCACATTCAGGCAGAAAGAAAAGAGAATCGCAAGAGGCCTTTTCTTGCCGGCTGCTCTGCCAAGCCCTTCCAGCTAAAACTGTGCCGTTGCTCCTCTGGAAGGATCCCTGCACCGCGACGTAGTTTTTCAGAAGAAGCCTTGCGTTTGCAAGAGCAAAGGAGGAATTCGTTGCAGGAAAGAGGAAGGAAAGAAAGTTTCTCTCCCTCTGCCTGCTTTGCTCAGAGGACTGGACGAAGTTAGGAAGTTCTCCCTTTCACTGAGAAACGTGCAGGCTGCTGTTGCCTGGGCGCTCTGTTCTTTGCAAAAGAGTCTGCAGTTCCACGCTTTGAACTGTGGAAAGGCGCCGGGCTCTGCTAAGATTTCCCCCGGCGCTTCGTTTGCCCTGGGCCAAAGCGAGCCTTCACAATAGCTGAACGCTAACACTGCATACTCGTTCCACTTCCAGAACAGGGCTACCGCGAGGCAGTTCTCCGGGGAAAACGGCCCTTCGCGAAGGGCAGATCTGCCGAGCTCACTGCGGGAAAGCGAAAGCAAAGGACGCTTTTCTCCCTCTAACCGCTTTCGTCAGAGGAACGGGGGAAGTCACAGTGTTCTTTCTCTCACTGAGATACACACAATCTGTCGTTGCCTCTGAGCTCCGTTGCTGGCAAAGAACTGAAACTGACATACATTCCTGTGGGGAAACACAGGGCTTTGCTAGGATTTCTCCAGGCAGTCTCTTTTCCCTGGGCCTCGCTGTAGCAACACTATCTCGCCAGGGCAACACTGCATGGGATTTCCTCTGCCAGGAGAGAGCTGCTGCTTTGTAGTTTGTGCTGGGAAACCTTGCTTCGGCAAGTGCCAATTGACCGCATTCAGGCAGAAAGAAAAGAGAATCGCAAGAGGCCTTTTCTCGCCGGCTGCTCTGCCAAGCCCTTCCAGCTAAAACTATGCCGTTGCTCCTCTGGAAGGATCCCTGCACCGCGACGTAGTTTTTCAGAAGAAGCCTTGCGTTTGCAAGAGCAAAGGAGGAATTCGTTGCAGGAAAGAGGAAGGAAAGAAAGTTTCTCTCCCTCTGCCTGCTTTGCTCAGAGGACTGGACGAAGTTAGGAAGTTCTCCCTTTCACTGAGAAACGTGCAGGCTGCTGTTGCCTGGGCGCTCTGTTCTTTGCAAAAGAGTCTGCAGTTCCACGCTTTGAACCGTGGAAAGGCGCCGGGCTCTGCTAAGATTTCCCCCGGCGCTTCGTTTGCCCTGGGCCAAAGCGAGCCTTCACAATAGCTGAACGCTAACACTGCATACTCGTTCCACTTCCAGAACAGGGCTACCGCGAGGCAGTTCTCCGGGGGAAAACGGCCCTTCGCGAAGGGCAGATCTGCCGAGCTCACTGCGGGAAAGCGAAAGCAAAGGACGCTTTTCTCCCTCTAACCGCTTTCGTCAGAGGAACGGGGGAAGTCACAGTGTTCTTTCTCTCACTGAGATACACACAATCTGACGTTGCCTCTGAGCTCCGTTGCTGGCAAAGAACTGAAACTGACATACATTCCTGTGGGGAAACACAGGGCTTTGCTAGGATTTCTCTAGGCAGTCTGTTTTCCCTGGGCCTCGCTGTAGCAACACTATCTCGCCAGGGCAACACTGCATGGGATTTCCTCTGCCAGGAGAGAGCTGCTGCTTTGTAGATTGTGCTGGGAAACCTTGCTTCGGCAAGTGCCAATTGACCGCATTCAGGCAGAAAGAAAAGAGAATCGCAAGAGGCCTTTTCTTGCCGGCTGCCATGCCAAGCCCTTCCAGCTAAAACTGTGCCGTTGCTCCTCTGGAAGAATCCCTGAACCGCGACGTAGTTTTTCAGAAGAAGCCTTGCGTTTGCAAGAGCAAAGGAGGAATTCGTTGCAGGAAAGAGGAAGGAAAGAAAGTTTCTCTCCCTCTGCCTGCTTTGCTCAGAGGACTGGACGAAGTTAGGAAGTTCTCCCTTTCACTGAGAAACGTGCAGGCTGCTGTTGCCTGGGCGCTCTGTTCTTTGCAAAAGAGTCTGCAGTTCCACGCTTTGAACCGTGAAAGGCGCCGGGCTCTGCTAAGATTTCCCCCGGCGCTTCGTTTGCCCTGGGCCAAAGCGAGCCTTCACAATAGCTGAACGCTAACACTGCATACTCGTTCCACTTCCAGAACAGGGCTACCGCGAGGCAGTTCTCCGGGGGAAAACGGCCCTTCGCGAAGGGCAGATCTGCCGAGCTCACTGCGGGAAAGCGAAAGCAAAGGACGCTTTTCTCCCTCTAACCGCTTTCGTCAGAGGAACGGGGGAAGTCACAGTGTTCTTTCTCTCACTGAAATACACACAATCTGACGTTGCCTCTGAGCTCCGTTGCTGGCAAAGAACTGAAACTGACATACATTCCTGTGGGGAAACACAGGGCTTTGCTAGGATTTCTCCAGGCAGTCTCTTTTCCCTGGGCCTCCCTGTAGCAACACTATCTCGCCAGGGCAACACTGCATGGGATTTCCTCTGCCAGGAGAGAGCTGCTGCTTTGTAGATTGTGCTGGGAAACCTTGCTTCGGCGAGTGCCAATTGACCGCATTCAGGCAGAAAGAAAAGAGAATCGCAAGAGGCCTTTTCTTGCCGGCTGCCCTGCCAAGCCCTTCCAGCTAAAACTGTGCCGTTGCTCCTCTGGAAGGATCCCTGCACCGCGACGTAGTTTTTCAGAAGAAGCCTTGCGTTTGCAAGAGCAAAGGAGGAATTCGTTGCAGGAAAGAGAAGGAAAGAAAGTTTCTCTCCCTCTGCCTGCTTTGCTCAGAGGACTGGATGAAGTTAGGAAGTTCTCCCTTTCACTGAGAAACGTGCAGGCTGCTGTTGCCTGGGCGGTCTGTTCTTTGCAAAAGAGTCTGCAGTTCCAGGCTTTGAACCGTGGAAAGGCGCCGGGCTCTGAATACTATCTCTCTATGGCTTCGTTTGCCCTGGGCCAAAGCGAGCCTCCACAATAGCTGAACGCTAACACTGCATACTCGTTCCACTTCCAGAACAGGGCTACCGCGAGGCAGTTCTCCGGGGGAAAACGGCCCTTCGCGAAGGGCAGATCTGCCGAGCTCACTGCGGGAAAGCGAAAGCAAAGGACGCTTTTCTCCCTCTAACCGCTTTCGTCAGAGGAACGGGGGAAGTCACAGTGTTCTTTCTCTCACTGAGATACACACAATCTGACGTTGCCTCTGAGCTCCGTTGCTGGCAAAGAACTGAAATTGACATACATTCCTGTGGGGAAACACAGGGCTTTGCTAGGATTTCTCCAGGCAGTCTCTTTTCCCTGGGCCTCCCTGTAGCAACACTATCTCGCCAGGGCAACACTGCATGGGATTTCCTCTGCCAGGAGAGAGCTGCTGCTTTGTAGATTGTGCTGGGAAACCTTGCTTCGGCGAGTGCCAATTGACCGCATTCAGGCAGAAAGAAAAGAGAATCGCAAGAGGCCTTTTCTTGCCGGCCGCTCTGCCAAGCCCTTCCAGCTAAAACTGTGCCGTTGCTCCTCTGGAAGGATCCCTGCACCGCGACGTAGTTTTTCAGAAGAAGCCTTGCGTTTGCAAGAGCAAAGGAGGAATTCGTTGCAGGAAAGAGGAAGGAAAGAAAGTTTCTCTCCCTCTGCCTGCTTTGCTCAGAGGACTGGACGAAGTTAGGAAGTTCTCCCTTTCACTGAGAAACGTGCAGGCTGCTGTTGCCTGGGCGGTCTGTTCTTTGCAAAAGAGTCTGCAGTTCCACGCTTTGAACCGTGGAAAGGCGCCGGGCTCTGCTAAGATTTCCCCCGGCGCTTCGTTTGCCCTGGGCCAAAGCGAGCCTTCACAATAGCTGAACGCTAACACTGCATACTCGTTCCACTTCCAGAACAGGGCTACCGCGAGGCAGTTCTCCGGGGGAAAACGGCCCTTCGCGAAGGGCAGATCTGCCGAGCTCACTGCGGGAAAGCGAAAGCAAAGGACGCTTTTCTCCCTCTAACCGCTTTCGTCAGAGGAACGGGGGAAGTCACAGTGTTCTTTCTCTCACTGAGATACACACAATCTGTCGTTGCCTCTGAGCTCCGTTGCTGGCAAAGAACTGAAACTGACATACATTCCTGTGGGGAAACACAGGGCTTTGCTAGGATTTCTCCAGGCAGTCTCTTTTCCCTGGGCCTCGCCGTAGCAACACTATCTCGCCAGGGCAACACTGCATGGGATTTCCTCTGCCAGGAGAGAGCTGCTGCTTTGTAGATTGTGCTGGGAAACCTTGCTTCGGCAAGTGCCAATTGACCGCATTCAGGCAGAAAGAAAAGAGAATCGCGAGAGGCCTTTTCTCGCCGGCTGCTCTGCCAAGCCCTTCCAGCTAAAACTATGCCGTTGCTCCTCTGGAAGGATCCCTGCACCGCGACGTAGTTTTTCAGAAGAAGCCTTGCGTTTGCAAGAGCAAAGGAGGAATTCGTTGCAGGAAAGAGGAAGGAAAGAAAGTTTCTCTCCCTCTGCCTGCTTTGCTCAGAGGACTGGACGAAGTTAGGAAGTTCTCCCTTTCACTGAGAAACGTGCAGGCTGCTGTTGCCTGGGCGCTCTGTTCTTTGCAAAAGAGTCTGCTGTTCCACGCTTTGAACCGTGGAAAGGCGCCGGGCTCTGCTAAGATTTCCCCCGGCGCTTCGTTTGCCCTGGGCCAAAGCGAGCCTTCACAATAGCTGAACGCTAACACTGCATACTCGTTCCACTTCCAGAACAGGGCTACCGCGAGGCAGTTCTCCGGGGGAAAACGGCCCTTCGCGAAGGGCAGATCTGCCGAGCTCACTGCGGGAAAGCGAAAGCAAAGGACGCTTTTCTCCCTCTAACCGCTTTCGTCAGAGGAACGGGGGAAGTCACAGTGTTCTTTCTCTCACTGAGATACACACAATCTGACGTTGCCTCTGAGCTCCGTTGCTGGCAAAGAACTGAAACTGACATACATTCCTGTGGGGAAACACAGGGCTTTGCTAGGATTTCTCTAGGCAGTCTCTTTTCCCTGGGCCTCGCTGTAGCAACACTATCTCGCCAGGGCAACACTGCATGGGATTTCCTCTGCCAGGAGAGAGCTGCTGCTTTGTAGATTGTGCTGGGAAACCTTGCTTCGGCGAGTGCCAATTGACCGCATTCAGGCAGAAAGAAAAGAGAATCGCAAGAGGCCTTTTCTTGCCGGCTGCTCTGCCAAGCCCTTCCAGCTAAAACTGTGCCGTTGCTCCTCTGGAAGGATCCCTGCACCGCGACGTAGTTTTTCAGAAGAAGCCTTGCGTTTGCAAGAGCAAAGGAGGAATTCGTTGCAGGAAAGAGGAAGGAAAGAAAGTTTCTCTCCCTCTGCCTGCTTTGCTCAGAGGACTGGACGAAGTTAGGAAGTTCTCCCTTTCACTGAGAAACGTGCAGGCTGCTGTTGCCTGGGCGCTCTCTTCTTTGCAAAAGAGTCTGCAGTTCCACGCTTTGAACTGTGGAAAGGCGCCGGGCTCTGCTAAGATTTCCCCCGGCGCTTCGTTTGCCCTGGGCCAAAGCGAGCCTTCACAATAGCTGAACGCTAACACTGCATACTCGTTCCACTTCCAGAACAGGGCTACCGCGAGGCAGTTCTCCGGGGGAAAACGGCCCTTCGCGAAGGGCAGATTTGCCGAGCTCACTGCGGGAAAGCGAAAGCAAAGGACGCTTTTCTCCCTCTAACCGCTTTCGTCAGAGGAACGGGGGAAGTCACAGTGTTCTTTCTCTCACTGAGATACACACAATCTGTCGTTGCCTCTGAGCTCCGTTGCTGGCAAAGAACTGAAACTGACATACATTCCTGTGGGGAAACACAGGGCTTTGCTAGGATTTCTCCAGGCAGTCTCTTTTCCCTGGGCCTCGCTGTAGCAACACTATCTCGCCAGGGCAACACTGCATGGGATTTCCTCTGCCAGGAGAGAGCTGCTGCTTTGTAGATTGTGCTGGGAAACCTTGCTTCGGCAAGTGCCAATTGACCGCATTCAGGCAGAAAGAAAAGAGAATCGCAAGAGGCCTTTTCTCGCCGGCTGCTCTGCCAAGCCCTTCCAGCTAAAACTATGCCGTTGCTCCTCTGGAAGGATCCCTGCACCGCGACGTAGTTTTTCAGAAGAAGCCTTGCGTTTGCAAGAGCAAAGGAGGAATTCGTTGCAGGAAAGAGGAAGGAAAGAAAGTTTCTCTCCCTCTGCCTGCTTTGCTCAGAGGACTGGACGAAGTTAGGAAGTTCTCCCTTTCACTGAGAAACGTGCAGGCTGCTGTTGCCTGGGCGCTCTGTTCTTTGCAAAAGAGTCTGCAGTTCCACGCTTTGAACCGTGGAAAGGCGCCGGGCTCTGCTAAGATTTCCCCCGGCGCTTCGTTTGCCCTGGGCCAAAGCGAGCCTTCACAATAGCTGAACGCTAACACTGCATACTCGTTCCACTTCCAGAACAGGGCTACCGCGAGGCAGTTCTCCGGGGGAAAACGGCCCTTCGCGAAGGGCAGATCTGCCGAGCTCACTGCGGGAAAGCGAAAGCAAAGGACGCTTTTCTCCCTCTAACCGCTTTTGTCAGAGGAACGGGGGAAGTCACAGTGTTCTTTCTCTCACTGAGATACACACAATCTGACGTTGCCTCTGAGCTCCGTTGCTGGCAAAGAACTGAAACTGACATACATTCCTGTGGGGAAACACAGGGCTTTGCTAGGATTTCTCTAGGCAGTCTCTTTTCCCTGGGCCTCGCCGTAGCAACACTATCTCGCCAGGGCAACACTGCATGGGATTTCCTCTGCCAGGAGAGAGCTGCTGCTTTGTAGATTGTGCTGGGAAACCTTGCTTCGGCAAGTGCCAATTGACCGCATTCAGGCAGAAAGAAAAGAGAATCGCAAGAGGCCTTTTCTTGCCGGCTGCCATGCCAAGCCCTTCCAGCTAAAACTGTGCCGTTGCTCCTCTGGAAGAATCCCTGCACCGCGACGTAGTTTTTCAGAAGAAGCCTTGCGTTTGCAAGAGCAAAGGAGGAATTCGTTGCAGGAAAGAGGAAGGAAAGAAAGTTTCTCTCCCTCTGCCTGCTTTGCTCAGAGGACTGGACGAAGTTAGGAAGTTCTCCCTTTCACTGAGAAACGTGCAGGCTGCTGTTGCCTGGGCGCTCTGTTCTTTGCAAAAGAGTCTGCTGTTCCACGCTTTGAACCGTGGAAAGGCGCCGGGCTCTGCTAAGATTTCCCCCGGCGCTTCGTTTGCCCTGGGCCAAAGCGAGCCTTCACAATAGCTGAACGCTAACACTGCATACTCGTTCCACTTCCAGAACAGGGCTACCGCGAGGCAGTTCTCCGGGGGAAAACGGCCCTTCGCGAAGGGCAGATCTGCCGAGCTCACTGCGGGAAAGCGAAAGCAAAGGACGCTTTTCTCCCTCTAACCGCTTTCGTCAGAGGAACGGGGGAAGTCACAGTGTTCTTTCTCTCACTGAGATACACACAATCTGACGTTGCCTCTGAGCTCCGTTGCTGGCAAAGAACTGAAACTGACATACATTCCTGTGGGGAAACACAGGGCTTTGCTAGGATTTCTCTAGGCAGTCTCTTTTCCCTGGGCCTCGCTGTAGCAACACTATCTCGCCAGGGCAACACTGCATGGGATTTCCTCTGCCAGGAGAGAGCTGCTGCTTTGTAGATTGTGCTGGGAAACCTTGCTTCGGCGAGTGCCAATTGACCGCATTCAGGCAGAAAGAAAAGAGAATCGCAAGAGGCCTTTTCTTGCCGGCTGCCCTGCCAAGCCCTTCCAGCTAAAACTGTGCCGTTGCTCCTCTGGAAGGATCCCTGCACCGCGACGTAGTTTTTCAGAAGAAGCCTTGCGTTTGCAAGAGCAAAGGAGGAATTCGTTGCAGGAAAGAGGAAGGAAAGAAAGTTTCTCTCCCTCTGCCTGCTTTGCTCAGAGGACTGGACGAAGTTAGGAAGTTCTCCCTTTCACTGAGAAACGTGCAGGCTGCTGTTGCCTGGGCGCTCTCTTCTTTGCAAAAGAGTCTGCAGTTCCAGGCTTTGAACCGTGGAAAGGCGCCGGGCTCTGCTAAGATTTCCCCCGGCGCTTCGTTTGCCCTGGGCCAAAGCGAGCCTCCACAATAGCTGAACGCTAACACTGCATACTCGTTCCACTTCCAGAACAGGGCTACCGCGAGGCAGTTCTCCGGGGGAAAACGGCCCTTCGCGAAGGGCAGATCTGCCGAGCTCACTGCGGGAAAGCGAAAGCAAAGGACGCTTTTCTCCCTCTAACCGCTTTCGTCAGAGGAACGGGGGAAGTCACAGTGTTCTTTCTCTCACTGAGATACACACAATCTGTCGTTGCCTCTGAGCTCCGTTGCTGGCAAAGAACTGAAACTGACATACATTCCTGTGGGGAAACACAGGGCTTTGCTAGGATTTCTCCAGGCAGTCTCTTTTCCCTGGGCCTCGCTGTAGCAACACTATCTCGCCAGGGCAACACTGCATGGGATTTCCTCTGCCAGGAGAGAGCTGCTGCTTTGTAGATTGTGCTGGGAAACCTTGCTTCGGCAAGTGCCAATTGACCGCATTCAGGCAGAAAGAAAAGAGAATCGCAAGAGGCCTTTTCTCGCCGGCTGCTCTGCCAAGCCCTTCCAGCTAAAACTATGCCGTTGCTCCTCTGGAAGGATCCCTGCACCGCGACGTAGTTTTTCAGAAGAAGCCTTGCGTTTGCAAGAGCAAAGGAGGAATTCGTTGCAGGAAAGAGGAAGGAAAGAAAGTTTCTCTCCCTCTGCCTGCTTTGCTCAGAGGACTGGACGAAGTTAGGAAGTTCTCCCTTTCACTGAGAAACGTGCAGGCTGCTGTTGCCTGGGCGCTCTGTTCTTTGCAAAAGAGTCTGCAGTTCCACGCTTTGAACCGTGGAAAGGCGCCGGGCTCTGCTAAGATTTCCCCCGGCGCTTCGTTTGCCCTGGGCCAAAGCGAGCCTTCACAATAGCTGAACGCTAACACTGCATACTCGTTCCACTTCCAGAACAGGGCTACCGCGAGGCAGTTCTCCGGGGGAAAACGGCCCTTCGCGAAGGGCAGATCTGCCGAGCTCACTGCGGGAAAGCGAAAGCAAAGGACGCTTTTCTCCCTCTAACCGCTTTTGTCAGAGGAACGGGGGAAGTCACAGTGTTCTTTCTCTCACTGAGATACACACAATCTGACGTTGCCTCTGAGCTCCGTTGCTGGCAAAGAACTGAAACTGACATACATTCCTGTGGGGAAACACAGGGCTTTGCTAGGATTTCTCTAGGCAGTCTCTTTTCCCTGGGCCTCGCCGTAGCAACACTATCTCGCCAGGGCAACACTGCATGGGATTTCCTCTGCCAGGAGAGAGCTGCTGCTTTGTAGATTGTGCTGGGAAACCTTGCTTCGGCAAGTGCCAATTGACCGCATTCAGGCAGAAAGAAAAGAGAATCGCAAGAGGCCTTTTCTTGCCGGCTGCCATGCCAAGCCCTTCCAGCTAAAACTGTGCCGTTGCTCCTCTGGAAGAATCCCTGCACCGCGACGTAGTTTTTCAGAAGAAGCCTTGCGTTTGCAAGAGCAAAGGAGGAATTCGTTGCAGGAAAGAGGAAGGAAAGAAAGTTTCTCTCCCTCTGCCTGCTTTGCTCAGAGGACTGGACGAAGTTAGGAAGTTCTCCCTTTCACTGAGAAACGTGCAGGCTGCTGTTGCCTGGGCGCTCTGTTCTTTGCAAAAGAGTCTGCTGTTCCACGCTTTGAACCGTGGAAAGGCGCCGGGCTCTGCTAAGATTTCCCCCGGCGCTTCGTTTGCCCTGGGCCAAAGCGAGCCTTCACAATAGCTGAACGCTAACACTGCATACTCGTTCCACTTCCAGAACAGGGCTACCGCGAGGCAGTTCTCCGGGGGAAAACGGCCCTTCGCGAAGGGCAGATCTGCCGAGCTCACTGCGGGAAAGCGAAAGCAAAGGACGCTTTTCTCCCTCTAACCGCTTTCGTCAGAGGAACGGGGGAAGTCACAGTGTTCTTTCTCTCACTGAGATACACACAATCTGACGTTGCCTCTGAGCTCCGTTGCTGGCAAAGAACTGAAACTGACATACATTCCTGTGGGGAAACACAGGGCTTTGCTAGGATTTCTCTAGGCAGTCTCTTTTCCCTGGGCCTCGCTGTAGCAACACTATCTCGCCAGGGCAACACTGCATGGGATTTCCTCTGCCAGGAGAGAGCTGCTGCTTTGTAGATTGTGCTGGGAAACCTTGCTTCGGCGAGTGCCAATTGACCGCATTCAGGCAGAAAGAAAAGAGAATCGCAAGAGGCCTTTTCTTGCCGGCTGCCCTGCCAAGCCCTTCCAGCTAAAACTGTGCCGTTGCTCCTCTGGAAGGATCCCTGCACCGCGACGTAGTTTTTCAGAAGAAGCCTTGCGTTTGCAAGAGCAAAGGAGGAATTCGTTGCAGGAAAGAGGAAGGAAAGAAAGTTTCTCTCCCTCTGCCTGCTTTGCTCAGAGGACTGGACGAAGTTAGGAAGTTCTCCCTTTCACTGAGAAACGTGCAGGCTGCTGTTGCCTGGGCGCTCTCTTCTTTGCAAAAGAGTCTGCAGTTCCAGGCTTTGAACCGTGGAAAGGCGCCGGGCTCTGCTAAGATTTCCCCCGGCGCTTCGTTTGCCCTGGGCCAAAGCGAGCCTCCACAATAGCTGAACGCTAACACTGCATACTCGTTCCACTTCCAGAACAGGGCTACCGCGAGGCAGTTCTCCGGGGGAAAACGGCCCTTCGCGAAGGGCAGATCTGCCGAGCTCACTGCGGGAAAGCGAAAGCAAAGGACGCTTTTCTCCCTCTAACCGCTTTCGTCAGAGGAACGGGGGAAGTCACAGTGTTCTTTCTCTCACTGAGATACACACAATCTGACGTTGCCTCTGAGCTCCGTTGCTGGCAAAGAACTGAAACTGACATACATTCCTGTGGGGAAACACAGGGCTTTGCTAGGATTTCTCTAGGCAGTCTGTTTTCCCTGGGCCTCGCTGTAGCAACACTATCTCGCCAGGGCAACACTGCATGGGATTTCCTCTGCCAGGAGAGAGCTGCTGCTTTGTAGATTGTGCTGGGAAACCTTGCTTCGGCAAGTGCCAATTGACCGCATTCAGGCAGAAAGAAAAGAGAATCGCAAGAGGCCTTTTCTTGCCGGCTGCCATGCCAAGCCCTTCCAGCTAAAACTGTGCCGTTGCTCCTCTGGAAGAATCCCTGAACCGCGACGTAGTTTTTCAGAAGAAGCCTTGCGTTTGCAAGAGCAAAGGAGGAATTCGTTGCAGGAAAGAGGAAGGAAAGAAAGTTTCTCTCCCTCTGCCTGCTTTGCTCAGAGGACTGGACGAAGTTAGGAAGTTCTCCCTTTCACTGAGAAACGTGCAGGCTGCTGTTGCCTGGGCGCTCTGTTCTTTGCAAAAGAGTCTGCAGTTCCAGGCTTTGAACCGTGGAAAGGCGCCGGGCTCTGCTAAGATTTCCCCCGGCGCTTCGTTTGCCCTGGGCCAAAGCGAGCCTTCACAATAGCTGAACGCTAACACTGCATACTCGTTCCACTTCCAGAACAGGGCTACCGCGAGGCAGTTCTCCGGGGGAAAACGGCCCTTCGCGAAGGGCAGATCTGCCGAGCTCACTGCGGGAAAGCGAAAGCAAAGGACGCTTTTCTCCCTCTAACCGCTTTCGTCAGAGGAACGGGGGAAGTCACAGTGTTCTTTCTCTCACTGAAATACACACAATCTGACGTTGCCTCTGAGCTCCGTTGCTGGCAAAGAACTGAAACTGACATACATTCCTGTGGGGAAACACAGGGCTTTGCTAGGATTTCTCCAGGCAGTCTCTTTTCCCTGGGCCTCCCTGTAGCAACACTATCTCGCCAGGGCAACACTGCATGGGATTTCCTCTGCCAGGAGAGAGCTGCTGCTTTGTAGATTGTGCTGGGAAACCTTGCTTCGGCGAGTGCCAATTGACCGCATTCAGGCAGAAAGAAAAGAGAATCGCAAGAGGCCTTTTCTTGCCGGCTGCCCTGCCAAGCCCTTCCAGGTAAAACTGTGCCGTTGCTCCTCTGGAAGGATCCCTGCACCGCGACGTAGTTTTTCAGAAGAAGCCTTGCGTTTGCAAGAGCAAAGGAGGAATTCGTTGCAGGAAAGAGGAAGGAAAGAAAGTTTCTCTCCCTCTGCCTGCTTTGCTCAGAGGACTGGATGAAGTTAGGAAGTTCTCCCTTTCACTGAGAAACGTGCAGGCTGCTGTTGCCTGGGCGGTCTGTTCTTTGCAAAAGAGTCTGCAGTTCCAGGCTTTGAACCGTGGAAAGGCGCCGGGCTCTGCTAAGATTTCCCCCGGCGCTTCGTTTGCCCTGGGCCAAAGCGAGCCTCCACAATAGCTGAACGCTAACACTGCATACTCGTTCCACTTCCAGAACAGGGCTACCGCGAGGCAGTTCTCCGGGGGAAAACGGCCCTTCGCGAAGGGCAGATCTGCCGAGCTCACTGCGGGAAAGCGAAAGCAAAGGACGCTTTTCTCCCTCTAACCGCTTTCGTCAGAGGAACGGGGGAAGTCACAGTGTTCTTTCTCTCACTGAGATACACACAATCTGACGTTGCCTCTGAGCTCCGTTGCTGGCAAAGAACTGAAATTGACATACATTCCTGTGGGGAAACACAGGGCTTTGCTAGGATTTCTCCAGGCAGTCTCTTTTCCCTGGGCCTCCCTGTAGCAACACTATCTCGCCAGGGCAACACTGCATGGGATTTCCTCTGCCAGGAGAGAGCTGCTGCTTTGTAGATTGTGCTGGGAAACCTTGCTTCGGCGAGTGCCAATTGACCGCATTCAGGCAGAAAGAAAAGAGAATCGCAAGAGGCCTTTTCTTGCCGGCTGCTCTGCCAAGCCCTTCCAGCTAAAACTGTGCCGTTGCTCCTCTGGAAGGATCCCTGCACCGCGACGTAGTTTTTCAGAAGAAGCCTTGCGTTTGCAAGAGCAAAGGAGGAATTCGTTGCAGGAAAGAGGAAGGAAAGAAAGTTTCTCTCCCTCTGCCTGCTTTGCTCAGAGGACTGGACGAAGTTAGGAAGTTCTCCCTTTCACTGAGAAACGTGCAGGCTGCTGTTGCCTGGGCGGTCTGTTCTTTGCAAAAGAGTCTGCAGTTCCACGCTTTGAACCGTGGAAAGGCGCCGGGCTCTGCTAAGATTTCCCCCGGCGCTTCGTTTGCCCTGGGCCAAAGCGAGCCTTCACAATAGCTGAACGCTAACACTGCATACTCGTTCCACTTCCAGAACAGGGCTACCGCGAGGCAGTTCTCCGGGGGAAAACGGCCCTTCGCGAAGGGCAGATCTGCCGAGCTCACTGCGGGAAAGCGAAAGCAAAGGACGCTTTTCTCCCTCTAACCGCTTTCGTCAGAGGAACGGGGGAAGTCACAGTGTTCTTTCTCTCACTGAGATACACACAATCTGTCGTTGCCTCTGAGCTCCGTTGCTGGCAAAGAACTGAAACTGACATACATTCCTGTGGGGAAACACAGGGCTTTGCTAGGATTTCTCCAGGCAGTCTCTTTTCCCTGGGCCTCGCCGTAGCAACACTATCTCGCCAGGGCAACACTGCATGGGATTTCCTCTGCCAGGAGAGAGCTGCTGCTTTGTAGATTGTGCTGGGAAACCTTGCTTCGGCAAGTGCCAATTGACCGCATTCAGGCAGAAAGAAAAGAGAATCGCGAGAGGCCTTTTCTCGCCGGCTGCTCTGCCAAGCCCTTCCAGCTAAAACTATGCCGTTGCTCCTCTGGAAGGATCCCTGCACCGCGACGTAGTTTTTCAGAAGAAGCCTTGCGTTTGCAAGAGCAAAGGAGGAATTCGTTGCAGGAAAGAGGAAGGAAAGAAAGTTTCTCTCCCTCTGCCTGCTTTGCTCAGAGGACTGGACGAAGTTAGGAAGTTCTCCCTTTCACTGAGAAACGTGCAGGCTGCTGTTGCCTGGGCGCTCTGTTCTTTGCAAAAGAGTCTGCTGTTCCACGCTTTGAACCGTGGAAAGGCGCCGGGCTCTGCTAAGATTTCCCCCGGCGCTTCGTTTGCCCTGGGCCAAAGCGAGCCTTCACAATAGCTGAACGCTAACACTGCATACTCGTTCCACTTCCAGAACAGGGCTACCGCGAGGCAGTTCTCCGGGGGAAAACGGCCCTTCGCGAAGGGCAGATCTGCCGAGCTCACTGCGGGAAAGCGAAAGCAAAGGACGCTTTTCTCCCTCTAACCGCTTTCGTCAGAGGAACGGGGGAAGTCACAGTGTTCTTTCTCTCACTGAGATACACACAATCTGACGTTGCCTCTGAGCTCCGTTGCTGGCAAAGAACTGAAACTGACATACATTCCTGTGGGGAAACACAGGGCTTTGCTAGGATTTCTCTAGGCAGTCTGTTTTCCCTGGGCCTCGCTGTAGCAACACTATCTCGCCAGGGCAACACTGCATGGGATTTCCTCTGCCAGGAGAGAGCTGCTGCTTTGTAGATTGTGCTGGGAAACCTTGCTTCGGCGAGTGCCAATTGACCGCATTCAGGCAGAAAGAAAAGAGAATCGCAAGAGGCCTTTTCTTGCCGGCTGCCCTGCCAAGCCCTTCCAGCTAAAACTGTGCCGTTGCTCCTCTGGAAGGATCCCTGCACCGCGACGTAGTTTTTCAGAAGAAGCCTTGCGTTTGCAAGAGCAAAGGAGGAATTCGTTGCAGGAAAGAGGAAGGAAAGAAAGTTTCTCTCCCTCTGCCTGCTTTGCTCAGAGGACTGGACGAAGTTAGGAAGTTCTCCCTTTCACTGAGAAACGTGCAGGCTGCTGTTGCCTGGGCGCTCCCTTCTTTGCAAAAGAGTCTGCAGTTCCAGGCTTTGAACCGTGGAAAGGCGCCGGGCTCTGCTAAGATTTCCCCCGGCGCTTCGTTTGCCCTGGGCCAAAGCGAGCCTCCACAATAGCTGAACGCTAACACTGCATACTCGTTCCACTTCCAGAACAGGGCTACCGCGAGGCAGTTCTCCGGGGGAAAACGGCCCTTCGCGAAGGGCAGATCTGCCGAGCTCACTGCGGGAAAGCGAAAGCAAAGGACGCTTTTCTCCCTCTAACCGCTTTCGTCAGAGGAACGGGGGAAGTCACAGTGTTCTTTCTCTCACTGAGATACACACAATCTGACGTTGCCTCTGAGCTCCGTTGCTGGCAAAGAACTGAAATTGACATACATTCCTGTGGGGAAACACAGGACTTTGCTAGGATTTCTCCAGGCAGTCTCTTCTCCCTGGGCCTCCCTGTAGCAACACTATATCGCCAGGGCAACACTGCATGGGATTTCCTCTGCCAGGAGAGAGCTGCTGCTTTGTAGATTGTGCTGGGAAACCTTGCTTCGGCAAGTGCCAATTGACCGCATTCAGGCAGAAAGAAAAGAGAATCGCAAGAGGCCTTTTCTCGCCGGCTGCTCTGCCAAGCCCTTCCAGCTAAAACTATGCCGTTGCTCCTCTGGAAGGATCCCTGCACCGCGACGTAGTTTTTCAGAAGAAGCCTTGCGTTTGCAAGAGCAAAGGAGGAATTCGTTGCAGGAAAGAGGAAGGAAAGAAAGTTTCTCTCCCTCTGCCTGCTTTGCTCAGAGGACTGGACGAAGTTAGGAAGTTCTCCCTTTCACTGAGAAACGTGCAGGCTGCTGTTGCCTGGGCGCTCTGTTCTTTGCAAAAGAGTCTGCAGTTCCACGCTTTGAACCGTGGAAAGGCGCCGGGCTCTGCTAAGATTTCCCCCGGCGCTTCGTTTGCCCTGGGCCAAAGCGAGCCTTCACAATAGCTGAACGCTAACACTGCATACTCGTTCCACTTCCAGAACAGGGCTACCGCGAGGCAGTTCTCCGGGGGAAAACGGCCCTTCGCGAAGGGCAGATCTGCCGAGCTCACTGCGGGAAAGCGAAAGCAAAGGACGCTTTTCTCCCTCTAACCGCTTTTGTCAGAGGAACGGGGGAAGTCACAGTGTTCTTTCTCTCACTGAGATACACACAATCTGACGTTGCCTCTGAGCTCCGTTGCTGGCAAAGAACTGAAACTGACATACATTCCTGTGGGGAAACACAGGGCTTTGCTAGGATTTCTCTAGGCAGTCTGTTTTCCCTGGGCCTCGCTGTAGCAACACTATCTCGCCAGGGCAACACTGCATGGGATTTCCTCTGCCAGGAGAGAGCTGCTGCTTTGTAGATTGTGCTGGGAAACCTTGCTTCGGCAAGTGCCAATTGACCGCATTCAGGCAGAAAGAAAAGAGAATCGCAAGAGGCCTTTTCTTGCCGGCTGCCATGCCAAGCCCTTCCAGCTAAAACTGTGCCGTTGCTCCTCTGGAAGAATCCCTGCACCGCGACGTAGTTTTTCAGAAGAAGCCTTGCGTTTGCAAGAGCAAAGGAGGAATTCGTTGCAGGAAAGAGGAAGGAAAGAAAGTTTCTCTCCCTCTGCCTGCTTTGCTCAGAGGACTGGACGAAGTTAGGAAGTTCTCCCTTTCACTGAGAAACGTGCAGGCTGCTGTTGCCTGGGCGCTCTGTTCTTTGCAAAAGAGTCTGCTGTTCCACGCTTTGAACCGTGGAAAGGCGCCGGGCTCTGCTAAGATTTCCCCCGGCGCTTCGTTTGCCCTGGGCCAAAGCGAGCCTTCACAATAGCTGAACGCTAACACTGCATACTCGTTCCACTTCCAGAACAGGGCTACCGCGAGGCAGTTCTCCGGGGGAAAACGGCCCTTCGCGAAGGGCAGATCTGCCGAGCTCACTGCGGGAAAGCGAAAGCAAAGGACGCTTTTCTCCCTCTAACCGCTTTCGTCAGAGGAACGGGGGAAGTCACAGTGTTCTTTCTCTCACTGAGATACACACAATCTGACGTTGCCTCTGAGCTCCGTTGCTGGCAAAGAACTGAAACTGACATACATTCCTGTGGGGAAACACAGGGCTTTGCTAGGATTTCTCTAGGCAGTCTCTTTTCCCTGGGCCTCGCTGTAGCAACACTATCTCGCCAGGGCAACACTGCATGGGATTTCCTCTGCCAGGAGAGAGCTGCTGCTTTGTAGATTGTGCTGGGAAACCTTGCTTCGGCGAGTGCCAATTGACCGCATTCAGGCAGAAAGAAAAGAGAATCGCAAGAGGCCTTTTCTTGCCGGCTGCCCTGCCAAGCCCTTCCAGCTAAAACTGTGCCGTTGCTCCTCTGGAAGGATCCCTGCACCGCGACGTAGTTTTTCAGAAGAAGCCTTGCGTTTGCAAGAGCAAAGGAGGAATTCGTTGCAGGAAAGAGGAAGGAAAGAAAGTTTCTCTCCCTCTGCCTGCTTTGCTCAGAGGACTGGACGAAGTTAGGAAGTTCTCCCTTTCACTGAGAAACGTGCAGGCTGCTGTTGCCTGGGCGCTCTCTTCTTTGCAAAAGAGTCTGCAGTTCCAGGCTTTGAACCGTGGAAAGGCGCCGGGCTCTGCTAAGATTTCCCCCGGCGCTTCGTTTGCCCTGGGCCAAAGCGAGCCTCCACAATAGCTGAACGCTAACACTGCATACTCGTTCCACTTCCAGAACAGGGCTACCGCGAGGCAGTTCTCCGGGGGAAAACGGCCCTTCGCGAAGGGCAGATCTGCCGAGCTCACTGCGGGAAAGCGAAAGCAAAGGACGCTTTTCTCCCTCTAACCGCTTTCGTCAGAGGAACGGGGGAAGTCACAGTGTTCTTTCTCTCACTGAGATACACACAATCTGACGTTGCCTCTGAGCTCCGTTGCTGGCAAAGAACTGAAATTGACATACATTCCTGTGGGGAAACACAGGACTTTGCTAGGATTTCTCCAGGCAGTCTCTTCTCCCTGGGCCTCCCTGTAGCAACACTATATCGCCAGGGCAACACTGCATGGGATTTCCTCTGCCAGGAGAGAGCTGCTGCTTTGTAGATTGTGCTGGGAAACCTTGCTTCGGCGAGTGCCAATTGACCGCATTCAGGCAGAAAGAAAAGAGAATCGCAAGAGGCCTTTTCTTGCCGGCTGCTCTGCCAAGCCCTTCCAGCTAAAACTGTGCCGTTGCTCCTCTGGAAGGATCCCTGCACCGCGACGTAGTTTTTCAGAAGAAGCCTTGCGTTTGCAAGAGCAAAGGAGGAATTCGTTGCAGGAAAGAGGAAGGAAAGAAAGTTTCTCTCCCTCTGCCTGCTTTGCTCAGAGGACTGGACGAAGTTAGGAAGTTCTCCCTTTCACTGAGAAACGTGCAGGCTGCTGTTGCCTGGGCGCTCTGTTCTTTGCAAAAGAGTCTGCAGTTCCACGCTTTGAACTGTGGAAAGGCGCCGGGCTCTGCTAAGATTTCCCCCGGCGCTTCGTTTGCCCTGGGCCAAAGCGAGCCTTCACAATAGCTGAACGCTAACACTGCATACTCGTTCCACTTCCAGAACAGGGCTACCGCGAGGCAGTTCTCCGGGGGAAAACGGCCCTTCGCGAAGGGCAGATCTGCCGAGCTCACTGCGGGAAAGCGAAAGCAAAGGACGCTTTTCTCCCTCTAACCGCTTTCGTCAGAGGAACGGGGGAAGTCACAGTGTTCTTTCTCTCACTGAGATACACACAATCTGTCGTTGCCTCTGAGCTCCGTTGCTGGCAAAGAACTGAAACTGACATACATTCCTGTGGGGAAACACAAGGCTTTGCTAGGATTTCTCCAGGCAGTCTCTTTTCCCTGGGCCTCGCTGTAGCAACACTATCTCGCCAGGGCAACACTGCATGGGATTTCCTCTGCCAGGAGAGAGCTGCTGCTTTGTAGATTGTGCTGGGAAACCTTGCTTCGGCAAGTGCCAATTGACCGCATTCAGGCAGAAAGAAAAGAGAATCGCAAGAGGCCTTTTCTCGCCGGCTGCTCTGCCAAGCCCTTCCAGCTAAAACTATGCCGTTGCTCCTCTGGAAGGATCCCTGCACCGCGACGTAGTTTTTCAGAAGAAGCCTTGCGTTTGCAAGAGCAAAGGAGGAATTCGTTGCAGGAAAGAGGAAGGAAAGAAAGTTTCTCTCCCTCTGCCTGCTTTGCTCAGAGGACTGGACGAAGTTAGGAAGTTCTCCCTTTCACTGAGAAACGTGCAGGCTGCTGTTGCCTGGGCGCTCTGTTCTTTGCAAAAGAGTCTGCAGTTCCACGCTTTGAACCGTGGAAAGGCGCCGGGCTCTGCTAAGATTTCCCCCGGCGCTTCGTTTGCCCTGGGCCAAAGCGAGCCTTCACAATAGCTGAACGCTAACACTGCATACTCGTTCCACTTCCAGAACAGGGCTACCGCGAGGCAGTTCTCCGGGGGAAAACGGCCCTTCGCGAAGGGCAGATCTGCCGAGCTCACTGCGGGAAAGCGAAAGCAAAGGACGCTTTTCTCCCTCTAACCGCTTTCGTCAGAGGAACGGGGGAAGTCACAGTGTTCTTTCTCTCACTGAGATACACACAATCTGACGTTGCCTCTGAGCTCCGTTGCTGGCAAAGAACTGAAACTGACATACATTCCTGTGGGGAAACACAGGGCTTTGCTAGGATTTCTCTAGGCAGTCTGTTTTCCCTGGGCCTCGCTGTAGCAACACTATCTCGCCAGGGCAACACTGCATGGGATTTCCTCTGCCAGGAGAGAGCTGCTGCTTTGTAGATTGTGCTGGGAAACCTTGCTTCGGCAAGTGCCAATTGACCGCATTCAGGCAGAAAGAAAAGAGAATCGCAAGAGGCCTTTTCTTGCCGGCTGCCATGCCAAGCCCTTCCAGCTAAAACTGTGCCGTTGCTCCTCTGGAAGAATCCCTGCACCGCGACGTAGTTTTTCAGAAGAAGCCTTGCGTTTGCAAGAGCAAAGGAGGAATTCGTTGCAGGAAAGAGGAAGGAAAGAAAGTTTCTCTCCCTCTGCCTGCTTTGCTCAGAGGACTGGACGAAGTTAGGAAGTTCTCCCTTTCACTGAGAAACGTGCAGGCTGCTGTTGCCTGGGCGCTCTGTTCTTTGCAAAAGAGTCTGCTGTTCCACGCTTTGAACCGTGGAAAGGCGCCGGGCTCTGCTAAGATTTCCCCCGGCGCTTCGTTTGCCCTGGGCCAAAGCGAGCCTTCACAATAGCTGAACGCTAACACTGCATACTCGTTCCACTTCCAGAACAGGGCTACCGCGAGGCAGTTCTCCGGGGGAAAACGGCCCTTCGCGAAGGGCAGATCTGCCGAGCTCACTGCGGGAAAGCGAAAGCAAAGGACGCTTTTCTCCCTCTAACCGCTTTCGTCAGAGGAACGGGGGAAGTCACAGTGTTCTTTCTCTCACTGAGATACACACAATCTGTCGTTGCCTCTGAGCTCCGTTGCTGGCAAAGAACTGAAACTGACATACATTCCTGTGGGGAAACACAGGGCTTTGCTAGGATTTCTCTAGGCAGTCTGTTTTCCCTGGGCCTCGCTGTAGCAACACTATCTCGCCAGGGCAACACTGCATGGGATTTCCTCTGCCAGGAGAGAGCTGCTGCTTTGTAGTTTGTGCTGGGAAACCTTGCTTCGGCGAGTGCCAATTGACCGCATTCAGGCAGAAAGAAAAGAGAATCGCAAGAGGCCTTTTCTCGCCGGCTGCTCTGCCAAGCCCTTCCAGCTAAAACTATGCCGTTGCTCCTCTGGAAGGATCCCTGCACCGCGACGTAGTTTTTCAGAAGAAGCCTTGCGTTTGCAAGAGCAAAGGAGGAATTCGTTGCAGGAAAGAGGAAGGAAAGAAAGTTTCTCTCCCTCTGCCTGCTTTGCTCAGAGGACTGGACGAAGTTAGGAAGTTCTCCCTTTCACTGAGAAACGTGCAGGCTGCTGTTGCCTGGGCGCTCTGTTCTTTGCAAAAGAGTCTGCTGTTCCACGCTTTGAACCGTGGAAAGGCGCCGGACTCTGCTAAGATTTCCCCCGGCGCTTCGTTTGCCCTGGGCCAAAGCGAGCCTTCACAATAGCTGAACGCTAACACTGCATACTCGTTCCACTTCCAGAACAGGGCTACCGCGAGGCAGTTCTCCGGGGGAAAACGGCCCTTCGCGAAGGGCAGATCTGCCGAGCTCACTGCGGGAAAGCGAAAGCAAAGGACGCTTTTCTCCCTCTAACCGCTTTCGTCAGAGGAACGGGGGAAGTGACAGTGTTCTTTCTCTCACTGAGATACACACAATCTGACGTTGCCTCTGAGCTCCGTTGCTGGCAAAAAACTGAAACTGACATACATTCCTGTGGGGAAACACAGGGCTTTGCTAGGATTTCTCCAGGCAGTCTCTTTTCCCTGGGCCTCACTGTAGCAACACTATCTCGCCAGGGCAAGACTGCATGGGATTTCCTCTGCCAGGAGAGAGCTGCTGCTTTGTAGATTGTGCTGGGAAACCTTGCTTCGGCAAGTGCCAATTGACCGCATTCAGGCAGAAAGAAAAGAGAATCGCAAGAGGCCTTTTCTCGCCGGCTGCTCTGCCAAGCCCTTCCAGCTAAAACTATGCCGTTGCTCCTCTGGAAGGATCCCTGCACCGCGACGTAGTTTTTCAGAAGAAGCCTTGCGTTTGCAAGAGCAAAGGAGGAATTCGTTGCAGGAAAGAGGAAGGAAAGAAAGTTTCTCTCCCTCTGCCTGCTTTGCTCAGAGGACTGGAGGAAGTTAGGAAGTTCTCCCTTTCACTGAGAAACGTGCAGGCTGCTGTTGCCTGGGCGCTCTGTTCTTTGCAAAAGAGTCTGCAGTTCCACGCTTTGAACTGTGGAAAGGCGCCGGGCTCTGCTAAGATTTCCCCCGGCGCTTCGTTTGCCCTGGGCCAAAGCGAGCCTTCACAATAGCTGAACGCTAACACTGCATACTCGTTCCACTTCCAGAACAGGGCTACCGCGAGGCAGTTCTCCGGGGGAAAACGGCCCTTCGCGAAGGGCAGATCTGCCGAGCTCACTGCGGGAAAGCGAAAGCAAAGGACGCTTTTCTCCCTCTAACCGCTTTCGTCAGAGGAACGGGGGAAGTCACAGTGTTCTTTCTCTCACTGAGATACACACAATCTGTCGTTGCCTCTGAGCTCCGTTGCTGGCAAAGAACTGAAACTGACATACATTCCTGTGGGGAAACACAGGGCTTTGCTAGGATTTCTCTAGGCAGTCTGTTTTCCCTGGGCCTCGCTGTAGCAACACTATCTCGCCAGGGCAACACTGCATGGGATTTCCTCTGCCAGGAGAGAGCTGCTGCTTTGTAGTTTGTGCTGGGAAACCTTGCTTCGGCGAGTGCCAATTGACCGCATTCAGGCAGAAAGAAAAGAGAATCGCAAGAGGCCTTTTCTCGCCGGCTGCTCTGCCAAGCCCTTCCAGCTAAAACTATGCCGTTGCTCCTCTGGAAGGATCCCTGCACCGCGACGTAGTTTTTCAGAAGAAGCCTTGCGTTTGCAAGAGCAAAGGAGGAATTCGTTGCAGGAAAGAGGAAGGAAAGAAAGTTTCTCTCCCTCTGCCTGCTTTGCTCAGAGGACTGGACGAAGTTAGGAAGTTCTCCCTTTCACTGAGAAACGTGCAGGCTGCTGTTGCCTGGGCGCTCTGTTCTTTGCAAAAGAGTCTGCAGTTCCAGGCTTTGAACCGTGGAAAGGCGCCGGGCTCTGCTAAGATTTCCCCCGGCGCTTCGTTTGCCCTGGGCCAAAGGGAGCCTTCACAATAGCTGAACGCTAACACTGCATACTCGTTCCACTTCCAGAACAGGGCTACCGCGAGGCAGTTCTCCGGGGGAAAACGGCCCTTCGCGAAGGGCAGATCTGCCGAGCTCACTGCGGGAAAGCGAAAGCAAAGGACGCTTTTCTCCCTCTAACCGCTTTCGTCAGAGGAACGGGGGAAGTCACAGTGTTCTTTCTCTCACTGAGATACACACAATCTGACGTTGCCTCTGAGCTCCGTTGCTGGCAAAGAACTGAAAATGACATACATTCCTGTGGGGAAACACAGGGCTTTGCTAGGATTTCTCTAGGCAGTCTGTTTTCCCTGGGCCTCGCTGTAGCAACACTATCTCGCCAGGGCAACACTGCATGGGATTTCCTCTGCGAGGAGAGAGCTGCTGCTTTGTAGTTTGTGCTGGGAAACCTTGCTTCGGCAAGTGCCAATTGACCGCATTCAGGCAGAAAGAAAA
Source organism: Loxodonta africana (assembly GCF_030014295.1). Lineage (NCBI taxonomy): Eukaryota > Metazoa > Chordata > Mammalia > Proboscidea > Elephantidae > Loxodonta > Loxodonta africana. The sequence continues at coordinate 25,727 of NW_026975252.1, read as the reverse complement.
GAGAATCGCAAGAGGCCTTTTCTCGCCGGCTGCTCTGCCAAGCCCTTCCAGCTAAAACTATGCCGTTGCTCCTCTGGAAGGATCCCTGCACCGCGACGTAGTTTTTCAGAAGAAGCCTTGCGTTTGCAAGAGCAAAGGAGGAATTCGTTGCAGGAAAGAGGAAGGAAAGAAAGTTTCTCTCCCTCTGCCTGCTTTGCTCAGAGGACTGGACGAAGTTAGGAAGTTCTCCCTTTCACTGAGAAACGTGCAGGCTGCTGTTGCCTGGGCGCTCTGTTCTTTGCAAAAGAGTCTGCAGTTCCAGGCTTTGAACCGTGGAAAGGCGCCGGGCTCTGCTAAGATTTCCCCCGGCGCTTCGTTTGCCCTGGGCCAAAGCGAGCCTTCACAATAGCTGAACGCTAACACTGCATACTCGTTCCACTTCCAGAACAGGGCTACCGCGAGGCAGTTCTCCGGGGGAAAACGGCCCTTCGCGAAGGGCAGATCTGCCGAGCTCACTGCGGGAAAGCGAAAGCAAAGGACGCTTTTCTCCCTCTAACCGCTTTCGTCAGAGGAACGGGGGAAGTCACAGTGTTCTTTCTCTCACTGAGATACACACAATCTGACGTTGCCTCTGAGCTCCGTTGCTGGCAAAGAACTGAAACTGACATACATTCCTGTGGGGAAACACAGGGCTTTGCTAGGATTTCTCTAGGCAGTCTGTTTTCCCTGGGCCTCGCCGTAGCAACACTATCTCGCCAGGGCAACACTGCATGGGATTTCCTCTGCCAGGAGAGAGCTGCTGCTTTGTAGATTGTGCTGGGAAACCTTGCTTCGGCGAGTGCCAATTGACCGCATTCAGGCAGAAAGAAAAGAGAATCGCAAGAGGCCTTTTCTCGCCGGCTGCTCTGCCAAGCCCTTCCAGCTAAAACTATGCCGTTGCTCCTCTGGAAGGATCCCTGCACCGCGACGTAGTTTTTCAGAAGAAGCCTTGCGTTTGCAAGAGCAAAGGAGGAATTCGTTGCAGGAAAGAGGAAGGAAAGAAAGTTTCTCTCCCTCTGCCTGCTTTGCTCAGAGAACTGGACGAAGTTAGGAAGTTCTCCCTTTCACTGAGAAACGTGCAGGCTGCTGTTGCCTGGGCGCTCTGTTCTTTGCAAAAGAGTCTGCAGTTCCAGGCTTTGAACCGTGGAAAGGCGCCGGGCTCTACTAAGATTTCCCCCGGCGCTTCGTTTGCCCTGGGCCAAAGCGAGCCTTCACAATAGCTGAACGCTAACACTGCATACTCGTTCCACTTCCAGAACAGGGCTACCGCGAGGCAGTTCTCCGGGGGAAAACGGCCCTTCGCGAAGGGCAGATCTGCCGAGCTCACTGCGGGAAAGCGAAAGCAAAGGACGCTTTTCTCCCTCTAACCGCTTTCGTCAGAGGAACGGGGGAAGTCACAGTGTTCTTTCTCTCACTGAGATACACACAATCTGACGTTGCCTCTGAGCTCCGTTGCTGGCAAAGAACTGAAACTGACATACACTCCTGTGGGGAAACACAGGGCTTTGCTAGGATTTCTCTAGGCAGTCTGTTTTCCCTGGGCCTCGCCGTAGGAACACTATCTCGCCAGGGCAACACTGCATGGGATTTCCACTGCCAGGAGAGAGCTGCTGCTTTGCAGATTGTGCTGGGAAACCTTGCTTCGGCGAGTGCCAATTGACCGCATTCAGGCAGAAAGAAAAGAGAATCGCAAGAGGCCTTTTCTCGCCGGCTGCTCTGCCAAGCCCTTCCAGCTAAAACTATGCCGTTGCTCCTCTGGAAGGATCCCTGCACCGCGACGTAGTTTTTCAGAAGAAGCCTTGCGTTTGCAAGAGCAAAGGAGGAATTCGTTGCAGGAAAGAGGAAGGAAAGAAAGTTTCTCTCCCTCTGCCTGCTTTGCTCAGAGAACTGGACGAAGTTAGGAAGTTCTCCCTTTCACTGAGAAACGTGCAGGCTGCTGTTGCCTGGGCGCTCTGTTCTTTGCAAAAGAGTCTGCAGTTCCAGGCTTTGAACCGTGGAAAGGCGCCGGGCTCTACTAAGATTTCCCCCGGCGCTTCGTTTGCCCTGGGCCAAAGCGAGCCTTCACAATAGCTGAACGCTAACACTGCATACTCGTTCCACTTCCAGAACAGGGCTACCGCGAGGCAGTTCTCCGGGGGAAAACGGCCCTTCGCGAAGGGCAGATCTGCCGAGCTCACTGCGGGAAAGCGAAAGCAAAGGACGCTTTTCTCCCTCTAACCGCTTTCGTCAGAGGAACGGGGGAAGTCACAGTGTTCTTTCTCTCACTGAGATACACACAATCTGACGTTGCCTCTGAGCTCCGTTGCTGGCAAAGAACTGAAACTGACATACACTCCTGTGGGGAAACACAGGGCTTTGCTAGGATTTCTCTAGGCAGTCTGTTTTCCCTGGGCCTCGCCGTAGGAACACTATCTCGCCAGGGCAACACTGCATGGGATTTCCACTGCCAGGAGAGAGCTGCTGCTTTGCAGATTGTGCTGGGAAACCTTGCTTCGGCGAGTGCCAATTGACCGCATTCAGGCAGAAAGAAAAGAGAATCGCAAGAGGCCTTTTCTCGCCGGCTGCTCTGCCAAGCCCTTCCAGCTAAAACTATGCCGTTGCTCCTCTGGAAGGATCCCTGCACCGCGACGTAGTTTTTCAGAAGAAGCCTTGCGTTTGCAAGAGCAAAGGAGGAATTCGTTGCAGGAAAGAGGAAGGAAAGAAAGTTTCTCTCCCTCTGCCTGCTTTGCTCAGAGGACTGGACGAAGTTAGGAAGTTCTCCCTTTCACTGAGAAACGTGCAGGCTGCTGTTGCCTGGGCGCTCTGTTCTTTGCAAAAGAGTCTGCAGTTCCACGCTTTGAACCGTGGAAAGGCGCCGGGCTCTGCTAAGATTTCCCCCGGCGCTTCGTTTGCCCTGGGCCAAAGCGAGCCTTCACAATAGCTGAACGCTAACACTGCATACTCGTTCCACTTCCAGAACAGGGCTACCGCGAGGCAGTTCTCCGGGGGAAAACGGCCCTTCGCGAAGGGCAGATCTGCCGAGCTCACTGCGGGAAAGCGAAAGCAAAGGACGCTTTTCTCCCTCTAACCGCTTTCGTCAGAGGAACGGGGGAAGTCACAGTGTTCTTTCTCTCACTGAGATACACACAATCTGACGTTGCCTCTGAGCTCCGTTGCTGGCAAAGAACTGAAACTGACATACATTCCTGTGGGGAAACACAGGGCTTTGCTAGGATTTCTCTAGGCAGTCTGTTTTCCCTGGGCCTCGCCGTAGCAACACTATCTCGCCAGGGCAAGACTGCATGGGATTTCCTCTGCCAGGAGAGAGCTGCTGCTTTGTAGATTGTGCTGGGAAACCTTGCTTCGGCGAGTGCCAATTGACCGCATTCAGGCAGAAAGAAAAGAGAATCGCAAGAGGCCTTTTCTCGCCGGCTGCTCTGCCAAGCCCTTCCAGCTAAAACTATGCCGTTGCTCCTCTGGAAGGATCCCTGCACCGCGACGTAGTTTTTCAGAAGAAGCCTTGCGTTTGCAAGAGCAAAGGAGGAATTCGTTGCAGGAAAGAGGAAGGAAAGAAAGTTTCTCTCCCTCTGCCTGCTTTGCTCAGAGGACTGGACGAAGTTAGGAAGTTCTCCCTTTCACTGAGAAACGTGCAGGCTGCTGTTGCCTGGGCGCTCTGTTCTTTGCAAAAGAGTCTGCAGTTCCAGGCTTTGAACCGTGGAAAGGCGCCGGGCTCTGCTAAGATTTCCCCCGGCGCTTCGTTTGCCCTGGGCCAAAGCGAGCCTTCACAATAGCTGAACGCTAACACTGCATACTCGTTCCACTTCCAGAACAGGGCTACCGCGAGGCAGTTCTCCGGGGGAAAACGGCCCTTCGCGAAGGGCAGATCTGCCGAGCTCACTGCGGGAAAGCGAAAGCAAAGGACGCTTTTCTCCCTCTAACCGCTTTCGTCAGAGGAACGGGGGAAGTCACAGTGTTCTTTCTCTCACTGAGATACCCACAATCTGACGTTGCCTCTGAGCTCCGTTGCTGGCAAAGAACTGAAACTGACATACATTCCTGTGGGGAAACACAGGGCTTTGCTAGGATTTCTCTAGGCAGTCTGTTTTCCCTGGGCCTCGCTGTAGCAACACTATCTCGCCAGGGCAACACTGCATGGGATTTCCTCTGCCAGGAGAGAGCTGCTGCTTTGTAGTTTGTGCTGGGAAACCTTGCTTCGGCGAGTGCCAATTGACCGCATTCAGGCAGAAAGAAAAGAGAATCGCAAGAGGCCTTTTCTTGCCGGCTGCCCTGCCAAGCCCTTCCAGCTAAAACTGTGCCGTTGCTCCTCTGGAAGGATCCCTGCACCGCGACGTAGTTTTTCAGAAGAAGCCTTGCGTTTGCAAGAGCAAAGGAGGAATTCGTTGCAGGAAAGAGGAAGGAAAGAAAGTTTCTCTCCCTCTGCCTGCTTTGCTCAGAGGACTGGACGAAGTTAGGAAGTTCTCCCTTTCACTGAGAAACGTGCAGGCTGCTGTTGCCTGGGCGCTCTGTTCTTTGCAAAAGAGTCTGCATTTCCAGGCTTTGAACCGTGGAAAGGCGCCGGGCTCTGCTAAGATTTCCCCCGGCGCTTCGTTTGCCCTGGGCCAAAGGGAGCCTTCACAATAGCTGAACGCTAACACTGCATACTCGTTCCACTTCCAGAACAGGGCTACCGCGAGGCAGTTCTCCGGGGGAAAACGGCCCTTCGCGAAGGGCAGATCTGCCGAGCTCACTGCGGGAAAGCGAAAGCAAAGGATGCTTTTCTCCCTCTAACCGCTTTCGTCAGAGGAACGGGGGAAGTCACAGTGTTCTTTCTCTCACTGAAATACACACAATCTGACGTTGCCTCTGAGCTCCGTTGCTGGCAAAGAACTGAAACTGACATACACTCCTGTGGGGAAACACAGGGCTTTGCTAGGATTTCTCCAGGCAGTCTCTTTTCCCTGGGCCTCACTGTAGCAACACTATCTTGCCAGGGCAACACTGCATGGGATTTCCTCTGCCAGGAGAGAGCTGCTGCTTTGTAGATTGTGCTGGGAAACCTTGCTTCGGCAAGTGCCAATTGACCGCATTCAGGCAGAAAGAAGAGAGAATCGCAAGAGGCCTTTTCTCGCCGGCTGCTCTGCCAAGCCCTTCCAGCTAAAACTATGCCGTTGCTCCTCTGGAAGGATCCCTGCACCGCGACGTAGTTTTTCAGAAGAAGCCTTGCGTTTGCAAGAGCAAAGGAGGAATTCGTTGCAGGAAAGAGGAAGGAAAGAAAGTTTCTCTCCCTCTGCCTGCTTTGCTCAGAGGACTGGACGAAGTTAGGAAGTTCTCCCTTTCACTGAGAAACGTGCAGGCTGCTGTTGCCTGGGCGCTCTGTTCTTTGCAAAAGAGTCTGCTGTTCCACGCTTTGAACCGTGGAAAGGCGCCGGGCTCTGCTAAGATTTCCCCCGGCGCTTCGTTTGCCCTGGGCCAAAGGGAGCCTTCACAATAGCTGAACGCTAACACTGCATACTCGTTCCACTTCCAGAACAGGGCTACCGCGAGGCAATTCTCCGGGGGAAAACGGCCCTTCGCGAAGGGCAGATCTGCCGAGCTCACTGCGGGAAAGCGAAAGCAAAGGACGCTTTTCTCCCTCTAACCGCTTTCGTCAGAGGAACGGGGGAAGTCACAGTGTTCTTTCTCTCACTGAGATACACACAATCTGACGTTGCCTCTGAGCTCCGTTGCTGGCAAAGAACTGAAAATGACATACATTCCTGTGGGGAAACACAGGGCTTTGCTAGGATTTCTCTAGGCAGTCTGTTTTCCCTGGGCCTCGCTGTAGCAACACTATCTCGCCAGGGCAACACTGCATGGGATTTCCTCTGCCAGGAGAGAGCTGCTGCTTTGTAGATTGTGCTGGGAAACCTTGCTTCGGCGAGTGCCAATTGACCGCATTCAGGCAGAAAGAAAAGAGAATCGCAAGAGGCCTTTTCTCGCCGGCTGCTCTGCCAAGCCCTTCCAGCTAAAACTATGCCGTTGCTCCTCTGGAAGGATCCCTGCACCGCGACGTAGTTTTTCAGAAGAAGCCTTGCGTTTGCAAGAGCAAAGGAGGAATTCGTTGCAGGAAAGAGGAAGGAAAGAAAGTTTCTCTCCCTCTGCCTGCTTTGCTCAGAGGACTGGACGAAGTTAGGAAGTTCTCCCTTTCACTGAGAAACGTGCAGGCTGCTGTTGCCTGGGCGCTCTGTTCTTTGCAAAAGAGTCTGCAGTTCCACGCTTTGAACTGTGGAAAGGCGCCGGGCTCTGCTAAGATTTCCCCCGGCGCTTCGTTTGCCCTGGGCCAAAGCGAGCCTTCACAATAGCTGAACGCTAACACTGCATACTCGTTCCACTTCCAGAACAGGGCTACCGCGAGGCAGTTCTCCGGGGGAAAACGGCCCTTCGCGAAGGGCAGATCTGCCGAGCTCACTGCGGGAAAGCGAAAGCAAAGGACGTTTTTCTCCCTCTAACCGCTTTCGTCAGAGGAACGGGGGAAGTCACAGTGTTCTTTCTCTCACTGAGATACACACAATCTGTCGTTGCCTCTGAGCTCCGTTGCTGGCAAAGAACTGAAACTGACATACATTCCTGTGGGGAAACACAGGGCTTTGCTAGGATTTCTCCAGGCAGTCTCTTTTCCCTTGGCCTCACTGTAGCAACACTATCTCGCCAGGGCAAGACTGCATGGGATTTCCTCTGCCAGGAGAGAGCTGCTGCTTTGTAGATTGTGCTGGGAAACCTTGCTTCGGCAAGTGCCAATTGACCGCATTCAGGCAGAAAGAAAAGAGAATCGCAAGAGGCCTTTTCTCGCCGGCTGCTCTGCCAAGCCCTTCCAGCTAAAACTATGCCGTTGCTCCTCTGGAAGGATCCCTGCACCGCGACGTAGTTTTTCAGAAGAAGCCTTGCGTTTGCAAGAGCAAAGGAGGAATTCGTTGCAGGAAAGAGGAAGGAAAGAAAGTTTCTCTCCCTCTGCCTGCTTTGTTCAGAGGACTGGACGAAGTTAGGAAGTTCTCCCTTTCACTGAGAAACGTGCAGGCTGCTGTTGCCTGGGCGCTCTGTTCTTTGCAAAAGAGTCTGCAGTTCCAGGCTTTGAACCGTGGAAAGGCGCCGGGCTCTGCTAAGATTTCCCCCGGCGCTTCGTTTGCCCTGGGCCAAAGGGAGCCTTCACAATAGCTGAACGCTAACACTGCATACTCGTTCCACTTCCAGAACAGGGCTACCGCGAGGCAGTTCTCCGGGGGAAAACGGCCCTTCGCGAAGGGCAGATCTGCCGAGCTCACTGCGGGAAAGCGAAAGCAAAGGACGCTTTTCTCCCTCTAACCGCTTTCGTCAGAGGAACGGGGGAAGTCACAGTGTTCTTTCTCTCACTGAGATACACACAATCTGACGTTGCCTCTGAGCTCCGTTGCTGGCAAAGAACTGAAAATGACATACATTCCTGTGGGGAAACACAGGGCTTTGCTAGGATTTCTCTAGGCAGTCTGTTTTCCCTGGGCCTCGCTGTAGCAACACTATCTCGCCAGGGCAACACTGCATGGGATTTCCTCTGCCAGGAGAGAGCTGCTGCTTTGTAGATTGTGCTGGGAAACCTTGCTTCGGCGAGTGCCAATTGACCGCATTCAGGCAGAAAGAAAAGAGAATCGCAAGAGGCCTTTTCTCGCCGGCTGCTCTGCCAAGCCCTTCCAGCTAAAACTATGCCGTTGCTCCTCTGGAAGGATCCCTGCACCGCGACGTAGTTTTTCAGAAGAAGCCTTGCGTTTGCAAGAGCAAAGGAGGAATTCGTTGCAGGAAAGAGGAAGGAAAGAAAGTTTCTCTCCCTCTGCCTGCTTTGCTCAGAGGACTGGACGAAGTTAGGAAGTTCTCCCTTTCACTGAGAAACGTGCAGGCTGCTGTTGCCTGGGCGCTCTGTTCTTTGCAAAAGAGTCTGCAGTTCCAGGCTTTGAACCGTGGAAAGGCGCCGGGCTCTGCTAAGATTTCCCCCGGCGCTTCGTTTGCCCTGGGCCAAAGGGAGCCTTCACAATAGCTGAACGCTAACACTGCATACTCGTTCCACTTCCAGAACAGGGCTACCGCGAGGCAGTTCTCCGGGGGAAAACGGCCCTTCGCGAAGGGCAGATCTGCCGAGCTCACTGCGGGAAAGCGAAAGCAAAGGACGCTTTTCTCCCTCTAACCGCTTTCGTCAGAGGAACGGGGGAAGTCACAGTGTTCTTTCTCTCACTGAGATACACACAATCTGACGTTGCCTCTGAGCTCCGTTGCTGGCAAAGAACTGAAAATGACATACATTCCTGTGGGGAAACACAGGGCTTTGCTAGGATTTCTCTAGGCAGTCTGTTTTCCCTGGGCCTCGCTGTAGCAACACTATCTCGCCAGGGCAACACTGCATGGGATTTCCTCTGCGAGGAGAGAGCTGCTGCTTTGTAGTTTGTGCTGGGAAACCTTGCTTCGGCAAGTGCCAATTGACCGCATTCAGGCAGAAAGAAAAGAGAATCGCAAGAGGCCTTTTCTCGCCGGCTGCTCTGCCAAGCCCTTCCAGCTAAAACTATGCCGTTGCTCCTCTGGAAGGATCCCTGCACCGCCACGTAGTTTTTCAGAAGAAGCCTTGCGTTTGCAAGAGCAAAGGAGGAATTCGTTGCAGGAAAGAGGAAGGAAAGAAAGTTTCTCTCCCTCTGCCTGCTTTGCTCAGAGGACTGGACGAAGTTAGGAAGTTCTCCCTTTCACTGAGAAACGTGCAGGCTGCTGTTGCCTGGGCGCTCTCTTCTTTGCAAAAGAGTCTGCAGTTCCAGGCTTTGAACCGTGGAAAGGCGCCGGGCTCTGCTAAGATTTCCCCCGGCGCTTCGTTTGCCCTGGGCCAAAGCGAGCCTTCACAATAGCTGAACGCTAACACTGCATACTCGTTCCACTTCCAGAACAGGGCTACCGCGAGGCAGTTCTCCGGGGGAAAACGGCCCTTCGCGAAGGGCAGATCTGCCGAGCTCACTGCGGGAAAGCGAAAGCAAAGGACGCTTTTCTCCCTCTAACCGCTTTCGTCAGAGGAACGGGGGAAGTCACAGTGTTCTTTCTCTCACTGAGATACACACAATCTGACGTTGCCTCTGAGCTCCGTTGCTGGCAAAGAACTGAAACTGACATACATTCCTGTGGGGAAACACAGGGCTTTGCTAGGATTTCTCTAGGCAGTCTGTTTTCCCTGGGCCTCGCCGTAGCAACACTATCTCGCCAGGGCAACACTGCATGGGATTTCCTCTGCCAGGAGAGAGCTGCTGCTTTGTAGATTGTGCTGGGAAACCTTGCTTCGGCGAGTGCCAATTGACCGCATTCAGGCAGAAAGAAAAGAGAATCGCAAGAGGCCTTTTCTCGCCGGCTGCTCTGCCAAGCCCTTCCAGCTAAAACTATGCCGTTGCTCCTCTGGAAGGATCCCTGCACCGCGACGTAGTTTTTCAGAAGAAGCCTTGCGTTTGCAAGAGCAAAGGAGGAATTCGTTGCAGGAAAGAGGAAGGAAAGAAAGTTTCTCTCCCTCTGCCTGCTTTGCTCAGAGAACTGGACGAAGTTAGGAAGTTCTCCCTTTCACTGAGAAACGTGCAGGCTGCTGTTGCCTGGGCGCTCTGTTCTTTGCAAAAGAGTCTGCAGTTCCAGGCTTTGAACCGTGGAAAGGCGCCGGGCTCTACTAAGATTTCCCCCGGCGCTTCGTTTGCCCTGGGCCAAAGCGAGCCTTCACAATAGCTGAACGCTAACACTGCATACTCGTTCCACTTCCAGAACAGGGCTACCGCGAGGCAGTTCTCCGGGGGAAAACGGCCCTTCGCGAAGGGCAGATCTGCCGAGCTCACTGCGGGAAAGCGAAAGCAAAGGACGCTTTTCTCCCTCTAACCGCTTTCGTCAGAGGAACGGGGGAAGTCACAGTGTTCTTTCTCTCACTGAGATACACACAATCTGACGTTGCCTCTGAGCTCCGTTGCTGGCAAAGAACTGAAACTGACATACACTCCTGTGGGGAAACACAGGGCTTTGCTAGGATTTCTCTAGGCAGTCTGTTTTCCCTGGGCCTCGCCGTAGGAACACTATCTCGCCAGGGCAACACTGCATGGGATTTCCACTGCCAGGAGAGAGCTGCTGCTTTGCAGATTGTGCTGGGAAACCTTGCTTCGGCGAGTGCCAATTGACCGCATTCAGGCAGAAAGAAAAGAGAATCGCAAGAGGCCTTTTCTCGCCGGCTGCTCTGCCAAGCCCTTCCAGCTAAAACTATGCCGTTGCTCCTCTGGAAGGATCCCTGCACCGCGACGTAGTTTTTCAGAAGAAGCCTTGCGTTTGCAAGAGCAAAGGAGGAATTCGTTGCAGGAAAGAGGAAGGAAAGAAAGTTTCTCTCCCTCTGCCTGCTTTGCTCAGAGTACTGGACGAAGTTAGGAAGTTCTCCCTTTCACTGAGAAACGTGCAGGCTGCTGTTGCCTGGGCGCTCTGTTCTTTGCAAAAGAGTCTGCAGTTCCAGGCTTTGAACCGTGGAAAGGCGCCGGGCTCTGCTAAGATTTCCCCCGGCGCTTCGTTTGCCCTGGGCCAAAGCGAGCCTTCACAATAGCTGAACGCTAACACTGCATACTCGTTCCACTTCCAGAACAGGGCTACCGCGAGGCAGTTCTCCGGGGGAAAACGGCCCTTCGCGAAGGGCAGATCTGCCGAGCTCACTGCGGGAAAGCGAAAGCAAAGGACGTTTTTCTCCCTCTAACCGCTTTCGTCAGAGGAACGGGGGAAGTCACAGTGTTCTTTCTCTCACTGAGATACACACAATCTGTCGTTGCCTCTGAGCTCCGTTGCTGGCAAAGAACTGAAACTGACATACACTCCTGTGGGGAAACACAGGGCTTTGCTAGGATTTCTCTAGGCAGTCTGTTTTCCCTGGGCCTCGCCGTAGCAACACTATCTCGCCAGGGCAACACTGCATGGGATTTCCTCTGCCAGGAGAGAGCTGCTGCTTTGTAGATTGTGCTGGGAAACCTTGCTTCGGCAAGTGCCAATTGACCGCATTCAGGCAGAAAGAAAAGAGAATCGCAAGAGGCCTTTTCTCGCCGGCTGCTCTGCCAAGCCCTTCCAGCTAAAACTATGCCGTTGCTCCTCTGGAAGGATCCCTGCACCGCGACGTAGTTTTTCAGAAGAAGCCTTGCGTTTGCAAGAGCAAAGGAGGAATTCGTTGCAGGAAAGAGGAAGGAAAGAAAGTTTCTCTCCCTCTGCCTGCTTTGCTCAGAGGACTGGACGAAGTTAGGAAGTTCTCCCTTTCACTGAGAAACGTGCAGGCTGCTGTTGCCTGGGCGGTCTGTTCTTTGCAAAAGAGTCTGCAGTTCCAGGCTTTGAACCGTGGAAAGGCGCCGGGCTCTGCTAAGATTTCCCCCGGCGCTTCGTTTGCCCTGGGCCAAAGCGAGCCTTCACAATAGCTGAACGCTAACACTGCATACTCGTTCCACTTCCAGAACAGGGCTACCGCGAGGCAGTTCTCCGGGGGAAAACGGCCCTTCGCGAAGGGCAGATCTGCCGAGCTCACTGCGGGAAAGCGAAAGCAAAGGACGCTTTTCTCCCTCTAACCGCTTTCGTCAGAGGAACGGGGGAAGTCACAGTGTTCTTTCTCTCACTGAAATACACACAATCTGACGTTGCCTCTGAGCTCCGTTGCTGGCAAAGAACTGAAACTGACATACATTCCTGTGGGGAAACACAGGGCTTTGCTAGGATTTCTCTAGGCAGTCTGTTTTCCCTGGGCCTCGCTGTAGCAACACTATCTCGCCAGGGCAACACTGCATGGGATTTCCTCTGCCAGGAGAGAGCTGCTGCTTTGTAGTTTGTGCTGGGAAACCTTGCTTCGGCAAGTGCCAATTGACCGCATTCAGGCAGAAAGAAAAGAGAATCGCAAGAGGCCTTTTCTTGCCGGCTGCCCTGCCAAGCCCTTCCAGCTAAAACTGTGCCGTTGCTCCTCTGGAAGGATCCCCGCACCGCGACGTAGTTTTTCAGAAGAAGCCTTGCGTTTGCAAGAGCAAAGGAGGAATTCGTTGCAGGAAAGAGGAAGGAAAGAAAGTTTCTCTCCCTCTGCCTGCTTTGCTCAGAGGACTGGACGAAGTTAGGAAGTTCTCCCTTTCACTGAGAAACGTGCAGGCTGCTGTTGCCTGGGCGCTCTGTTCTTTGCAAAAGAGTCTGCAGTTCCAGGCTTTGAACCGTGGAAAGGCGCCGGGCTCTGCTAAGATTTCCCCCGGCGCTTCGTTTGCCCTGGGCCAAAGCGAGCCTTCACAATAGCTGAACGCTAACACTGCATACTCGTTCCACTTCCAGAACAGGGCTACCGCGAGGCAGTTCTCCGGGGGAAAACGGCCCTTCGCGAAGGGCAGATCTGCCGAGCTCACTGCGGGAAAGCGAAAGCAAAGGACGCTTTTCTCCCTCTAACCGCTTTCGTCAGAGGAACGGGGGAAGTCACAGTGTTCTTTCTCTCACTGAGATACACACAATCTGACGTTGCCTCTGAGCTCCGTTGCTGGCAAAGAACTGAAAATGACATACATTCCTGTGGGGAAACACAGGGCTTTGCTAGGATTTCTCTAGGCAGTCTGTTTTCCCTGGGCCTCGCTGTAGCAACACTATCTCGCCAGGGCAACACTGCATGGGATTTCCTCTGCCAGGAGAGAGCTGCTGCTTTGTAGATTGTGCTGGGAAACTTTGCTTCGGCGAGTGCCAATTGACCGCATTCAGGCAGAAAGAAAAGAGAATCGCAAGAGGCCTTTTCTTGCCGGCTGCCCTGCCAAGCCCTTCCAGCTAAAACTGTGCCGTTGCTCCTCTGGAAGGATCCCTGCACCGCGACGTAGTTTTTCAGAAGAAGCCTTGCGTTTGCAAGAGCAAAGGAGGAATTCGTTGCAGGAAAGAGGAAGGAAAGAAAGTTTCTCTCCCTCTGCCTGCTTTGCTCAGAGGACTGGACGAAGTTAGGAAGTTCTCCCTTTCACTGAGAAACGTGCGGGGTGCTGTTGCCTGGGCGGTCTGTTCTTTGCAAAAGAGTCTGCAGTTCCAGGCTTTGAACCGTGGAAAGGCGCCGGGCTCTGCTAAGATTTCCCCCGGCGCTTCGTTTGCCCTGGGCCAAAGCGAGCCTTCACAATAGCTGAACGCTAACACTGCATACTCGTTCCACTTCCAGAACAGGGCTACCGCGAGGCAGTTCTCCGGGGGAAAACGGCCCTTCGCGAAGGGCAGATCTGCCGAGCTCACTGCGGGAAAGCGAAAGCAAAGGACGCTTTTCTCCCTCTAACCGCTTTCGTCAGAGGAACGGGGGAAGTCACAGTGTTCTTTCTCTCACTGAGATACACACAATCTGTCGTTGCCTCTGAGCTCCGTTGCTGGCAAAGAACTGAAACTGACATACATTCCTGTGGGGAAACACAGGGCTTTGCTAGGATTTCTCCAGGCAGTCTCTTTTCCCTGGGCCTCACTGTAGCAACACTATCTCGCCAGGGCAACACTGCATGGGATTTCCTCTGCCAGGAGAGAGCTGCTGCTTTGTAGATTGTGCTGGGAAACCTTGCTTCGGCAAGTGCCAATTGACCGCATTCAGGCAGAAAGAAAAGAGAATCGCAAGAGGCCTTTTCTCGCCGGCTGCTCTGCCAAGCCCTTCCAGCTAAAACTATGCCGTTGCTCCTCTGGAAGGATCCCTGCACCGCGACGTAGTTTTTCAGAAGAAGCCTTGCGTTTGCAAGAGCAAAGGAGGAATTCGTTGCAGGAAAGAGGAAGGAAAGAAAGTTTCTCTCCCTCTGCCTGCTTTGCTCAGAGGACTGGACGAAGTTAGGAAGTTCTCCCTTTCACTGAGAAACGTGCAGGCTGCTGTTGCCTGGGCGCTCTGTTCTTTGCAAAAGAGTCTGCAGTTCCAGGCTTTGAACCGTGGAAAGGCGCCGGGCTCTGCTAAGATTTCCCCCGGCGCTTCGTTTGCCCTGGGCCAAAGCGAGCCTTCACAATACCTGAACGCTAACACTGCATACTCGTTCCACTTCCAGAACAGGGCTACCGCGAGGCAGTTCTCCGGGGGAAAACGGCCCTTCGCGAAGGGCAGATCTGCCGAGCTCACTGCGGGAAAGCGAAAGCAAAGGACGCTTTTCTCCCTCTAACCGCTTTCGTCAGAGGAACGGGGGAAGTCACAGTGTTCTTTCTCTCACTGAAATACACACAATCTGACGTTGCCTCTGAGCTCCGTTGCTGGCAAAGAACTGAAACTGACATACATTCCTGTGGGGAAACACAGGGCTTTGCTAGGATTTCTCTAGGCAGTCTGTTTTCCCTGGGCCTCGCTGTAGCAACACTATCTCGCCAGGGCAACACTGCATGGGATTTCCTCTGCCAGGAGAGAGCTGCTGCTTTGTAGTTTGTGCTGGGAAACCTTGCTTCGGCAAGTGCCAATTGACCGCATTCAGGCAGAAAGAAAAGAGAATCGCAAGAGGCCTTTTCTTGCCGGCTGCCCTGCCAAGCCCTTCCAGCTAAAACTGTGCCGTTGCTCCTCTGGAAGGATCCCCGCACCGCGACGTAGTTTTTCAGAAGAAGCCTTGCGTTTGCAAGAGCAAAGGAGGAATTCGTTGCAGGAAAGAGGAAGGAAAGAAAGTTTCTCTCCCTCTGCCTGCTTTGCTCAGAGGACTGGACGAAGTTAGGAAGTTCTCCCTTTCACTGAGAAACGTGCAGGCTGCTGTTGCCTGGGCGCTCTGTTCTTTGCAAAAGAGTCTGCAGTTCCAGGCTTTGAACCGTGGAAAGGCGCCGGGCTCTGCTAAGATTTCCCCCGGCGCTTCGTTTGCCCTGGGCCAAAGCGAGCCTTCACAATAGCTGAACGCTAACACTGCATACTCGTTCCACTTCCAGAACAGGGCTACCGCGAGGCAGTTCTCCGGGGGAAAACGGCCCTTCGCGAAGGGCAGATCTGCCGAGCTCACTGCGGGAAAGCGAAAGCAAAGGACGTTTTTCTCCCTCTAACCGCTTTCGTCAGAGGAACGGGGGAAGTCACAGTGTTCTTTCTCTCACTGAGATACACACAATCTGACGTTGCCTCTGAGCTCCGTTGCTGGCAAAGAACTGAAACTGACATACATTCCTGTGGGGAAACACAGGGCTTTGCTAGGATTTCTCCAGGCAGTCTCTTTTCCCTGGGCCTCCCTGTAGCAACACTATCTCGCCAGGGCAAGACTGCATGGGATTTCCTCTGCCAGGAGAGAGCTGCTGCTTTGTAGATTGTGCTGGGAAACCTTGCTTCGGCAAGTGCCAATTGACCGCATTCAGGCAGAAAGAAAAGAGAATCGCAAGAGGCCTTTTCTCGCCGGCTGCTCTGCCAAGCCCTTCCAGCTAAAACTATGCCGTTGCTCCTCTGGAAGGATCCCTGCACCGCGACGTAGTTTTTCAGAAGAAGCCTTGCGTTTGCAAGAGCAAAGGAGGAATTCGTTGCAGGAAAGAGGAAGGAAAGAAAGTTTCTCTCCCTCTGCCTGCTTTGCTCAGAGGACTGGACGAAGTTAGGAAGTTCTCCCTTTCACTGAGAAACGTGCAGGCTGCTGTTGCCTGGGCGCTCTGTTCTTTGCAAAAGAGTCTGCTGTTCCACGCTTTGAACCGTGGAAAGGCGCCGGGCTCTGCTAAGATTTCCCCCGGCGCTTCGTTTGCCCTGGGCCAAAGCGAGCCTTCACAATAGCTGAACGCTAACACTGCATACTCGTTCCACTTCCAGAACAGGGCTACCGCGAGGCAGTTCTCCGGGGGAAAACGGCCCTTCGCGAAGGGCAGATCTGCCGAGCTCACTGCGGGAAAGCGAAAGCAAAGGACGCTTTTCTCCCTCTAACCGCTTTCGTCAGAGGAACGGGGGAAGTCACAGTGTTCTTTCTCTCACTGAGATACACACAATCTGACGTTGCCTCTGAGCTCCGTTGCTGGCAAAGAACTGAAACTGACATACATTCCTGTGGGGAAACACAGGGCTTTGCTAGGATTTCTCCAGGCAGTCTCTTTTCCCTGGGCCTCCCTGTAGCAACACTATCTCGCCAGGGCAAGACTGCATGGGATTTCCTCTGCCAGGAGAGAGCTGCTGCTTTGTAGATTGTGCTGGGAAACCTTGCTTCGGCAAGTGCCAATTGACCTCATTCAGGCAGAAAGAAAAGAGAATCGCAAGAGGCCTTTTCTCGCCGGCTGCTCTGCCAAGCCCTTCCAGCTAAAACTATGCCGTTGCTCCTCTGGAAGGATCCCTGCACCGCGACGTAGTTTTTCAGAAGAAGCCTTGCCTTTGCAAGAGCAAAGGAGGAATTCGTTGCAGGAAAGAGGAAGGAAAGAAAGTTTCTCTCCCTCTGCCTGCTTTGCTCAGAGGACTGGACGAAGTTAGGAAGTTCTCCCTTTCACTGAGAAACGTGCAGGCTGCTGTTGCCTGGGCGCTCTGTTCTTTGCAAAAGAGTCTGCTGTTCCACGCTTTGAACCGTGGAAAGGCGCCGGGCTCTGCTAAGATTTCCCCCGGCGCTTCGTTTGCCCTGGGCCAAAGCGAGCCTTCACAATAGCTGAACGCTAACACTGCATACTCGTTCCACTTCCAGAACAGGGCTACCGCGAGGCAGTTCTCCGGGGGAAAACGGCCCTTCGCGAAGGGCAGATCTGCCGAGCTCACTGCGGGAAAGCGAAAGCAAAGGACGCTTTTCTCCCTCTAACCGCTTTCGTCAGAGGAACGGGGGAAGTCACAGTGTTCTTTCTCTCACTGAGATACACACAATCTGACGTTGCCTCTGAGCTCCGTTGCTGGCAAAGAACTGAAACTGACATACATTCCTGTGGGGAAACACAGGGCTTTGCTAGGATTTCTCTAGGCAGTCTGTTTTCCCTGGGCCTCGCTGTAGCAACACTATCTCGCCAGGGCAACACTGCATGGGATTTCCTCTGCCAGGAGAGAGCTGCTGCTTTGTAGTTTGTGCTGGGAAACCTTGCTTCGGCAAGTGCCAATTGACCGCATTCAGGCAGAAAGAAAAGAGAATCGCAAGAGGCCTTTTCTTGCCGGCTGCCCTGCCAAGCCCTTCCAGCTAAAACTGTGCCGTTGCTCCTCTGGAAGGATCCCTGCACCGCGACGTAGTTTTTCAGAAGAAGCCTTGCGTTTGCAAGAGCAAAGGAGGAATTCGTTGCAGGAAAGAGGAAGGAAAGAAAGTTTCTCTCCCTCTGCCTGCTTTGCTCAGAGGACTGGGCGAAGTTAGGAAGTTCTCCCTTTCACTGAGAAACGTGCAGGCTGCTGTTGCCTGGGCGGTCTGTTCTTTGCAAAAGAGTCTGCAGTTCCAGGCTTTGAACCGTGGAAAGGCGCCGGGCTCTGCTAAGATTTCCCCCGGCGCTTCGTTTGCCCTGGGCCAAAGCGAGCTTTCACAATAGCTGAACGCTAACACTGCATACTCGTTCCACTTCCAGAACAGGGCTACCGCGAGGCAGTTCTCCGGGGGAAAACGGCCCTTCGCGAAGGGCAGATCTGCCGAGCTCACTGCGGGAAAGCGAAAGCAAAGGACGCTTTTCTCCCTCTAACCGCTTTCGTCAGAGGAACGGGGGAAGTCACAGTGTTCTTTCTCTCACTGAGATACACACAATCTGACGTTGCCTCTGAGCTCCGTTGCTGGCAAAGAACTGAAAATGACATACATTCCTGTGGGGAAACACAGGGCTTTGCTAGGATTTCTCTAGGCAGTCTGTTTTCCCTGGGCCTCGCTGTAGCAACACTATCTCGCCAGGGCAAGACTGCATGGGATTTCCTCTGCCAGGAGAGAGCTGCTGCTTTGTAGATTGTGCTGGGAAACTTTGCTTCGGCGAGTGCCAATTGACCGCATTCAGGCAGAAAGAAAAGAGAATCGCAAGAGGCCTTTTCTTGCCGGCTGCCCTGCCAAGCCCTTCCAGCTAAAACTGTGCCGTTGCTCCTCTGGAAGGATCCCTGCACCGCGACGTAGTTTTTCAGAAGAAGCCTTGCGTTTGCAAGAGCAAAGGAGGAATTCGTTGCAGGAAAGAGGAAGGAAAGAAAGTTTCTCTCCCTCTGCCTGCTTTGCTCAGAGGACTGGACGAAGTTAGGAAGTTCTCCCTTTCACTGAGAAACGTGCGGGCTGCTGTTGCCTGGGCGGTCTGTTCTTTGCAAAAGAGTCTGCAGTTCCACGCTTTGAACCGTGGAAAGGCGCCGGGCTCTGCTAAGATTTCCCCCGGCGCTTCGTTTGCCCTGGGCCAAAGCGAGCCTTCACAATAGCTGAACGCTAACACTGCATACTCGTTCCACTTCCAGAACAGGGCTACCGCGAGGCAGTTCTCCGGGGGAAAACGGCCCTTCGCGAAGGGCAGATCTGCCGAGCTCACTGCGGGAAAGCGAAAGCAAAGGACGCTTTTCTCCCTCTAACCGCTTTCGTCAGAGGAACGGGGGAAGTCACAGTGTTCTTTCTCTCACTGAGATACACACAATCTGTCGTTGCCTCTGAGCTCCGTTGCTGGCAAAGAACTGAAACTGACATACATTCCTGTGGGGAAACACAGGGCTTTGCTAGGATTTCTCCAGGCAGTCTCTTTTCCCTGGGCCTCACTGTAGCAACACTATCTCGCCAGGGCAACACTGCATGGGATTTCCTCTGCCAGGAGAGAGCTGCTGCTTTGTAGATTGTGCTGGGAAACCTTGCTTCGGCAAGTGCCAATTGACCGCATTCAGGCAGAAAGAAAAGAGAATCGCAAGAGGCCTTTTCTCGCCGGCTGCTCTGCCAAGCCCTTCCAGCTAAAACTATGCCGTTGCTCCTCTGGAAGGATCCCTGCACCGCGACGTAGTTTTTCAGAAGAAGCCTTGCGTTTGCAAGAGCAAAGGAGGAATTCGTTGCAGGAAAGAGGAAGGAAAGAAAGTTTCTCTCCCTCTGCCTGCTTTGCTCAGAGGACTGGACGAAGTTAGGAAGTTCTCCCTTTCACTGAGAAACGTGCAGGCTGCTGTTGCCTGGGCGCTCTGTTCTTTGCAAAAGAGTCTGCAGTTCCAGGCTTTGAACCGTGGAAAGGCGCCGGGCTCTGCTAAGATTTCCCCCGGCGCTTCGTTTGCCCTGGGCCAAAGCGAGCCTTCACAATACCTGAACGCTAACACTGCATACTCGTTCCACTTCCAGAACAGGGCTACCGCGAGGCAGTTCTCCGGGGGAAAACGGCCCTTCGCGAAGGGCAGATCTGCCGAGCTCACTGCGGGAAAGCGAAAGCAAAGGACGCTTTTCTCCCTCTAACCGCTTTCGTCAGAGGAACGGGGGAAGTCACAGTGTTCTTTCTCTCACTGAAATACACACAATCTGACGTTGCCTCTGAGCTCCGTTGCTGGCAAAGAACTGAAACTGACATACATTCCTGTGGGGAAACACAGGGCTTTGCTAGGATTTCTCTAGGCAGTCTGTTTTCCCTGGGCCTCGCTGTAGCAACACTATCTCGCCAGGGCAACACTGCATGGGATTTCCTCTGCCAGGAGAGAGCTGCTGCTTTGTAGTTTGTGCTGGGAAACCTTGCTTCGGCAAGTGCCAATTGACCGCATTCAGGCAGAAAGAAAAGAGAATCGCAAGAGGCCTTTTCTTGCCGGCTGCCCTGCCAAGCCCTTCCAGCTAAAACTGTGCCGTTGCTCCTCTGGAAGGATCCCCGCACCGCGACGTAGTTTTTCAGAAGAAGCCTTGCGTTTGCAAGAGCAAAGGAGGAATTCGTTGCAGGAAAGAGGAAGGAAAGAAAGTTTCTCTCCCTCTGCCTGCTTTGCTCAGAGGACTGGACGAAGTTAGGAAGTTCTCCCTTTCACTGAGAAACGTGCAGGCTGCTGTTGCCTGGGCGCTCTGTTCTTTGCAAAAGAGTCTGCAGTTCCAGGCTTTGAACCGTGGAAAGGCGCCGGGCTCTGCTAAGATTTCCCCCGGCGCTTCGTTTGCCCTGGGCCAAAGCGAGCCTTCACAATAGCTGAACGCTAACACTGCATACTCGTTCCACTTCCAGAACAGGGCTACCGCGAGGCAGTTCTCCGGGGGAAAACGGCCCTTCGCGAAGGGCAGATCTGCCGAGCTCACTGCGGGAAAGCGAAAGCAAAGGACGTTTTTCTCCCTCTAACCGCTTTCGTCAGAGGAACGGGGGAAGTCACAGTGTTCTTTCTCTCACTGAGATACACACAATCTGACGTTGCCTCTGAGCTCCGTTGCTGGCAAAGAACTGAAACTGACATACATTCCTGTGGGGAAACACAGGGCTTTGCTAGGATTTCTCCAGGCAGTCTCTTTTCCCTGGGCCTCCCTGTAGCAACACTATCTCGCCAGGGCAAGACTGCATGGGATTTCCTCTGCCAGGAGAGAGCTGCTGCTTTGTAGATTGTGCTGGGAAACCTTGCTTCGGCAAGTGCCAATTGACCGCATTCAGGCAGAAAGAAAAGAGAATCGCAAGAGGCCTTTTCTCGCCGGCTGCTCTGCCAAGCCCTTCCAGCTAAAACTATGCCGTTGCTCCTCTGGAAGGATCCCTGCACCGCGACGTAGTTTTTCAGAAGAAGCCTTGCCTTTGCAAGAGCAAAGGAGGAATTCGTTGCAGGAAAGAGGAAGGAAAGAAAGTTTCTCTCCCTCTGCCTGCTTTGCTCAGAGGACTGGACGAAGTTAGGAAGTTCTCCCTTTCACTGAGAAACGTGCAGGCTGCTGTTGCCTGGGCGCTCTGTTCTTTGCAAAAGAGTCTGCTGTTCCACGCTTTGAACCGTGGAAAGGCGCCGGGCTCTGCTAAGATTTCCCCCGGCGCTTCGTTTGCCCTGGGCCAAAGCGAGCCTTCACAATAGCTGAACGCTAACACTGCATACTCGTTCCACTTCCAGAACAGGGCTACCGCGAGGCAGTTCTCCGGGGGAAAACGGCCCTTCGCGAAGGGCAGATCTGCCGAGCTCACTGCGGGAAAGCGAAAGCAAAGGACGCTTTTCTCCCTCTAACCGCTTTCGTCAGAGGAACGGGGGAAGTCACAGTGTTCTTTCTCTCACTGAGATACCCACAATCTGACGTTGCCTCTGAGCTCCGTTGCTGGCAAAGAACTGAAACTGACATACATTCCTGTGGGGAAACACAGGGCTTTGCTAGGATTTCTCCAGGCAGTCTCTTTTCCCTGGGCCTCCCTGTAGCAACACTATCTCGCCAGGGCAAGACTGCATGGGATTTCCTCTGCCAGGAGAGAGCTGCTGCTTTGTAGATTGTGCTGGGAAACCTTGCTTCGGCAAGTGCCAATTGACCTCATTCAGGCAGAAAGAAAAGAGAATCGCAAGAGGCCTTTTCTCGCCGGCTGCTCTGCCAAGCCCTTCCAGCTAAAACTATGCCGTTGCTCCTCTGGAAGGATCCCTGCACCGCGACGTAGTTTTTCAGAAGAAGCCTTGCCTTTGCAAGAGCAAAGGAGGAATTCGTTGCAGGAAAGAGGAAGGAAAGAAAGTTTCTCTCCCTCTGCCTGCTTTGCTCAGAGGACTGGACGAAGTTAGGAAGTTCTCCCTTTCACTGAGAAACGTGCAGGCTGCTGTTGCCTGGGCGCTCTGTTCTTTGCAAAAGAGTCTGCTGTTCCACGCTTTGAACCGTGGAAAGGCGCCGGGCTCTGCTAAGATTTCCCCCGGCGCTTCGTTTGCCCTGGGCCAAAGCGAGCCTTCACAATAGCTGAACGCTAACACTGCATACTCGTTCCACTTCCAGAACAGGGCTACCGCGAGGCAGTTCTCCGGGGGAAAACGGCCCTTCGCGAAGGGCAGATCTGCCGAGCTCACTGCGGGAAAGCGAAAGCAAAGGACGCTTTTCTCCCTCTAACCGCTTTCGTCAGAGGAACGGGGGAAGTGACAGTGTTCTTTCTCTCACTGAGATACACACAATCTGACGTTGCCTCTGAGCTCCGTTGCTGGCAAAGAACTGAAACTGACATACATTCCTGTGGGGAAACACAAGGCTTTGCTAGGATTTCTCTAGGCAGTCTGTTTTCCCTGGGCCTCGCTGTAGCAACACTATCTCGCCAGGGCAACACTGCATGGGATTTCCTCTGCCAGGAGAGAGCTGCTGCTTTGTAGTTTGTGCTGGGAAACCTTGCTTCGGCAAGTGCCAATTGACCGCATTCAGGCAGAAAGAAAAGAGAATCGCAAGAGGCCTTTTCTTGCCGGCTGCCCTGCCAAGCCCTTCCAGCTAAAACTGTGCCGTTGCTCCTCTGGAAGGATCCCCGCACCGCGACGTAGTTTTTCAGAAGAAGCCTTGCGTTTGCAAGAGCAAAGGAGGAATTCGTTGCAGGAAAGAGGAAGGAAAGAAAGTTTCTCTCCCTCTGCCTGCTTTGCTCAGAGGACTGGACGAATTTAGGAAGTTCTCCCTTTCACTGAGAAACGTGCAGGCTGCTGTTGCCTGGGCGCTCTGTTCTTTGCAAAAGAGTCTGCAGTTCCAGGCTTTGAACCGTGGAAAGGCGCCGGGCTCTGCTAAGATTTCCCCCGGCGCTTCGTTTGCCCTGGGCCAAAGCGAGCCTTCACAATAGCTGAACGCTAACACTGCATACTCGTTCCACTTCCAGAACAGGGCTACCGCGAGGCAGTTCTCCGGGGGAAAACGGCCCTTCGCGAAGGGCAGATCTGCCGAGCTCACTGCGGGAAAGCGAAAGCAAAGGACGTTTTTCTCCCTCTAACCGCTTTCGTCAGAGGAACGGGGGAAGTCACAGTGTTCTTTCTCTCACTGAGATACACACAATCTGACGTTGCCTCTGAGCTCCGTTGCTGGCAAAGAACTGAAACTGACATACATTCCTGTGGGGAAACACAGGGCTTTGCTAGGATTTCTCCAGGCAGTCTCTTTTCCCTGGGCCTCCCTGTAGCAACACTATCTCGCCAGGGCAAGACTGCATGGGATTTCCTCTGCCAGGAGAGAGCTGCTGCTTTGTAGATTGTGCTGGGAAACCTTGCTTCGGCAAGTGCCAATTGACCGCATTCAGGCAGAAAGAAAAGAGAACCGCAAGAGGCCTTTTCTCGCCGGCTGCTCTGCCAAGCCCTTCCAGCTAAAACTATGCCGTTGCTCCTCTGGAAGGATCCCTGCACCGCGACGTAGTTTTTCAGAAGAAGCCTTGCGTTTGCAAGAGCAAAGGAGGAATTCGTTGCAGGAAAGAGGAAGGAAAGAAAGTTTCTCTCCCTCTGCCTGCTTTGCTCAGAGGACTGGACGAAGTTAGGAAGTTCTCCCTTTCACTGAGAAACGTGCAGGCTGCTGTTGCCTGGGCGCTCTGTTCTTTGCAAAAGAGTCTGCTGTTCCACGCTTTGAACCGTGGAAAGGCGCCGAGCTCTGCTAAGATTTCCCCCGGCGCTTCGTTTGCCCTGGGCCAAAGCGAGCCTTCACAATAGCTGAACGCTAACACTGCATACTCGTTCCACTTCCAGAACAGGGCTACCGCGAGGCAGTTCTCCGGGGGAAAACGGCCCTTCGCGAAGGGCAGATCTGCCGAGCTCACTGCGGGAAAGCGAAAGCAAAGGACGCTTTTCTCCCTCTAACCGCTTTCGTCAGAGGAACGGGGGAAGTCACAGTGTTCTTTCTCTCACTGAGATACACACAATCTGACGTTGCCTCTGAGCTCCGTTGCTGGCAAAGAACTGAAATTGACATACATTCCTGTGGGGAAACACAGGGCTTTGCTAGGATTTCTCCAGGCAGTCTCTTTTCCCTGGGCCTCCCTGTAGCAACACTATCTCGCCAGGGCAAGACTGCATGGGATTTCCTCTGCCAGGAGAGAGCTGCTGCTTTGTAGATTGTGCTGGGAAACCTTGCTTCGGCAAGTGCCAATTGACCTCATTCAGGCAGAAAGAAAAGAGAATCGCAAGAGGCCTTTTCTCGCCGGCTGCTCTGCCAAGCCCTTCCAGCTAAAACTATGCCGTTGCTCCTCTGGAAGGATCCCTGCACCGCGACGTAGTTTTTCAGAAGAAGCCTTGCGTTTGCAAGAGCAAAGGAGGAATTCGTTGCAGGAAAGAGGAAGGAAAGAAAGTTTCTCTCCCTCTGCCTGCTTTGCTCAGAGGACTGGACGAAGTTAGGAAGTTCTCCCTTTCACTGAGAAACGTGCAGGCTGCTGTTGCCTGGGCGCTCTGTTCTTTGCAAAAGAGTCTGCTGTTCCACGCTTTGAACCGTGGAAAGGCGCCGGGCTCTGCTAAGATTTCCCCCGGCGCTTCGTTTGCCCTGGGCCAAAGCGAGCCTTCACAATAGCTGAACGCTAACACTGCATACTCGTTCCACTTCCAGAACAGGGCTACCGCGAGGCAGTTCTCCGGGGGAAAACGGCCCTTCGCGAAGGGCAGATCTGCCGAGCTCACTGCGGGAAAGCGAAAGCAAAGGACGCTTTTCTCCCTCTAACCGCTTTCGTCAGAGGAACGGGGGAAGTCACAGTGTTCTTTCTCTCACTGAGATACACACAATCTGACGTTGCCTCTGAGCTCCGTTGCTGGCAAAGAACTGAAACTGACATACATTCCTGTGGGGAAACACAGGGCTTTGCTAGGATTTCTCTAGGCAGTCTGTTTTCCCTGGGCCTCGCTGTAGCAACACTATCTCGCCAGGGCAACACTGCATGGGATTTCCTCTGCCAGGAGAGAGCTGCTGCTTTGTAGATTGTGCTGGGAAACCTTGCTTCGGCGAGTGCCAATTGACCGCATTCAGGCAGAAAGAAAAGAGAATCGCAAGAGGCCTTTTCTTGCCGGCTGCCCTGCCAAGCCCTTCCAGCTAAAACTGTGCCGTTGCTCCTCTGGAAGGATCCCCGCACCGCGACGTAGTTTTTCAGAAGAAGCCTTGCGTTTGCAAGAGCAAAGGAGGAATTCGTTGCAGGAAAGAGGAAGGAAAGAAAGTTTCTCTCCCTCTGCCTGCTTTGCTCAGAGGACTGGACGAAGTTAGGAAGTTCTCCCTTTCACTGAGAAACGTGCAGGCTGCTGTTGCCTGGGCGCTCTGTTCTTTGCAAAAGAGTCTGCAGTTCCACGCTTTGAACTGTGGAAAGGCGCCGGGCTCTGCTAAGATTTCCCCCGGCGCTTCGTTTGCCCTGGGCCAAAGCGAGCCTTCACAATAGCTGAACGCTAACACTGCATACTCGTTCCACTTCCAGAACAGGGCTACCGCGAGGCAGTTCTCCGGGGGAAAACGGCCCTTCGCGAAGGGCAGATCTGCCGAGCTCACTGCGGGAAAGCGAAAGCAAAGGACGCTTTTCTCCCTCTAACCGCTTTCGTCAGAGGAACGGGGGAAGTCACAGTGTTCTTTCTCTCACTGAGATACACACAATCTGTCGTTGCCTCTGAGCTCCGTTGCTGGCAAAGAACTGAAACTGACATACATTCCTGTGGGGAAACACAGGGCTTTGCTAGGATTTCTCTAGGCAGTCTGTTTTCCCTGGGCCTCGCTGTAGCAACACTATCTCGCCAGGGCAACACTGCATGGGATTTCCTCTGCCAGGAGAGAGCTGCTGCTTTGTAGTTTGTGCTGGGAAACCTTGCTTCGGCGAGTGCCAATTGACCGCATTCAGGCAGAAAGAAAAGAGAATCGCAAGAGGCCTTTTCTCGCCGGCTGCTCTGCCAAGCCCTTCCAGCTAAAACTATGCCGTTGCTCCTCTGGAAGGATCCCTGCACCGCGACGTAGTTTTTCAGAAGAAGCCTTGCGTTTGCAAGAGCAAAGGAGGAATTCGTTGCAGGAAAGAGGAAGGAAAGAAAGTTTCTCTCCCTCTGCCTGCTTTGCTCAGAGGACTGGACAATACTATCTCTCTAT